>NC_133822.1:48010294-48313324 GCF_047830755.1 Zonotrichia albicollis
CTGCAGAAAAAGTAGATTAACACATTCCTTGGACAGACAGGGAGGCTTATATGAAGCAGTTGATAGATACAAGATTCCTCATTTTATTTATTTTAATATTACTGCACACAAAAGAACAGGTTGAGGACAAGTAACAGGGATAAAAAGAAAGTAAGACGAAAGCAGGTACTTGATCATAAAGCAAGGAGAAAGCTGTGGATGTGTGAGTTATTTGAGTAAGACTACAGTAAGACTACATATATATGTATATATGTATACATGTATACATGTATACATGTATACATGTATATGTGTATATATAAAGTAAAAAGTATAGAAGAAAAGTACAGACAGAGCAAATAAATAGTGCATTGAAAACCAAGAGGACCTGGGGTGGGGTGAATGTCCCAACTCACATATTTTGCTGCCACCCAGTAAATCCTCACTGAGGCAACAGATGAAAACAGTTGGTGTTCTCCATTCCCTGGTAATGAATTCTTCACCCCCTGCTCCTTAGGGATGGCATCCTACTGGCATAGAAGATGTAATTTTCACCAACAGAGGTAAATTGGCCCCTGCAGTTTGCCCTTTATATGCTTTATATGATTTACTTAGGTTTTATTAGCTAGAGTAACAGTTACTACAACTTGATAATGTTCATTGCCAAAACCAGAATGCCTCACAGCAGTGGAACTGTTGAAAGAGAGATCCACTATCACTTCATCTCTTCAGTTTACTTTCCTGTCAATATTTTGACCAGAGAGACTATTTCTCTAAAATTTAGGAAAGGGTTGATGAATTTAGCAATCTAATTGCAATAGGGTGTGAAGCATCAACAAAAGGAATGGTTTTTTTCTGTGACTTTTAGGCTGCAGGTAGCATTTTACCTTTCAAAAGACGGCCAGGAATTTATATTTTCCACAAAGCTAGCTTCTATTCCAGTCTGTACCACCCCAAACTTCACAGTTTTAATTGGCTTTCCATCTGCAGAATATAGACTTCTCTTCCTACCTGCCAAACTTAGACTGAACAACCTCCTTCATTAATATCAGCTGTCATTCAGGGTTACAGATGTCATTGATTAATTCTCCAATTAGTTTAATTATAAGGAGGCAAATAAGTGCAAAGCAACAAATGTATCAGAAATGTCTACACACAGTAAACATGCAATAAAATAAGAATATAAAGACTTCTGCAAATCAGTAAAAGCTGAGGAGGTGTAATTTTTTCACTTTTTTTTTCCTCAGACAGAAAGTACTAATAAAGTTGACACAGACCTTTGCAGCCACTTTAGAACAACTTTGGGAAAATACTTTAATCATTATTCAGTTCTGAAAAATCTCACCACAACAATACAAAGTGTATGATTTAAAATAAATTTTGAGTAAAGAGATATCATGAAGATGCTTAATTTTGGTGTGTTATCTATAACTTTTCTTTAAATTTCAAAAATTTCTATGTTCTTTAAAAGGTTATGATGTTCCTTTAGAAACACTGCAGGAAATAGAGAAACTGTGCTTTTCTCTATTTTGATGATAATTACAAACAGGAGGTAGTCACAGCTTAGAGACTTGTTGGTGTCTTACACTAGATTTTTTTAAAGTTTGATAGAGAAAGCAAAGCTATTATTCATGGTAAGAAAATGCCACCTAGGACAAATCTAAAATTCTTCCAATTATCTTAAGTAATTAGAACATCTCCAGTGAACTTCTCCTACTCAATCTAAACTGAAAAATTAGTGCAGAAACTGGTGGTGCTCAAAAAGGTGCAAAGAAACAGAGCTGATGATGCCCACTGATGACGAGTTCATACAGATGTGTTCTTGGCACTATCTTCTGAGAAAGAGAGCTCTACACATCCCCGTATGGCACAGCAATAGCTGCAGTGCCATATGTTTACATAGCTAAACACTCAACATATCATGTTTTTAAAGCAACACACTGAGCACATCATTGGGATTCAGCCTTTTGTAACTCATGCAGATCATAGTGCTCAGCAGCGAACACAGAATAACATTGTGTGAGCAGTGCCTTGTACAACATCTTGTATGGTACTTCTTGTAGCTTCAGTGAAAAGGATGTGAAAAACTATGACAGGAACCCTCAGACTCGCTGCAACCAGAGGTCATCTCAGCGGGTGATTTCACAGTGCTCATACTCACATCACAAAATGTGCAAAAAACACACTGCCACCTGAAACCCAGACAAGTAGCAGTGAATCTGCAGATCTGACTTACTTCCCGAGTCAAAACCAAATCCCTCAACAAGTAAGGCATCTCACCCCGGAGGCCATTTGCCACACGACAGCATCCCATGGAGGCCTCCTGCTGGCAGCGTCTTTGAGTCACCCTTCGGCTGGGACGCCTCGATCGCTCCGAAGCTGACAGCAGAGCTGAGTCAGGGGCTCTCGCAGTGACTTCAGATGTTTTGGCTCAAAATCTGCAAGTCATATTTCCATTGTCATTTGTGCTGTGTAGGACCCAGAATGCTCATCACTTCCAAGGACATGTCATAAAAGTTGCATAGGTCATCTGCCTACCAGTTAAGTACAAATATATGGATAAAATAATAATAATTTAAAAAGCTGCATTTAGAATCAGCGTAGACCCTGCAACAAATTATTTCATTGTGAAAGCAGGAAATTGTTTGAATGTAGTAGGTTTGCCTTTGAATGAGTAAATGGACCAGTGAATTAATCAAAGGGGGAATTGTCTGTCTTTTAAATGTATTGCCCATTTATGTCAAAGCTATGAATACCACAAGTAGAATGATTTATAGTGTATACAGAGGCAAAATATAAAATAAAATCTAGAAGAAATATGAGAACATTCAATGCAATTTATACTATTTTGTGTTGGCTTTGTATAGTCTTTTCATTCTCTAATTTTAAAACCAGAAGTATTTCTCATATGTATTTGAATTGCTAGTATATTTGTTTATTTGATTTCTACATTCTCAAGCAAAACATTCATATGTAATTATTTTACTGGAAAAAGTTGTTTAAAATAATATCTGATTCTCTTTACAAGCAGAGAGATAATTGTGTTAGGTTCAAACTAACTATGACAAGATAATATTTGATAAAAATGAAAATAATTTCCCTTGAAAAAATGTATACAAAGATGACAAGATTTTCCTGCTAAGATCTGTGAGCATTTTAGAAGGTAAAATCTTGAATGCAGTCTAAGACATCTGTTGACTCTCTAGATTTTGAATTTTAAAAAAGTATCCAAAAATGGGATTCAAGATATTTAACCACTGGAGTTAGGGATTCAATAGAATGTGCACTTGAACACATAAAAAATTCTGCTTTTAAGGTACCTTATTTGTGCTAAACAAAGTGTCCTTTTTAAATGCTTTTTCCATAAGTAAACTAATCTGCTTCTCTTAAAAATGATCAGGGAAGTGCTTGCTCTTTTCCTTTAAAATGTGGATGCTGGACATGCTGCTAGCCCTACCCCTCCTATATCCCAACCTGTTTAATACATCATTCTTCCACCTTAGCCAGCAAAGGATGAAGCATATCTTTGTGAGGAGTATCTTAACCTCCAAGCTGTAAACCAGATTTGTGGCAGATTTTTTTTTATTGCTGTATTTGGAATTGGATCAGTGTGTGGGAAGGAACTCAAAAATTTCTAGGTTGGTGAGAAAAAGGATATTACATATTAGCGATGAGTAGGGGTAAGGGCCATGACATGGAGATGAAGAGATGATTCTTGGACATTAAATTTCAGGGGCCTTTAGCAGGTCTAGGTCCCATATGTTGGTTGACAGTGATCTAAAGTGTAGTAAAGAAACACATGAAGCTGACAGAATAAGTAGCTGAATTTTGAGTCTAAATCTTCACCAAAAAAAGCAAAAATTTGTAAAAATTAAAGGCAAGAGCTTCTTGGACGTACACAGCCTCTTAAGGTTTAGTAATATTAATGATCTGTATCTGTTGCACAGTCATCCTTACAAACAAATACCACTTAAAATGAGAAGTCTGAAAAGTCAGTTAGGTTGTATTTGCATATGTACATACATACATGAATACATATGCACATATGAGAAATGTACACTGACAGAAATGTGCACATGTAAAACATGCCTTTTGAAAGTAAATAGAAAACTTGCCTCATGTACTGATAAGACAAATATAGAGAAGAGTTTTCTGCATGGCAATATCCCTGGTTTAGAAAAACTTTTTTTTAAATAAGGATTTAGGCAAACTGTAGGAAGGTTTGCCTCTTTTAAACTGTGTGTTTTAGCTCTGCAGTCGAACAAAATATGAGAACAACTCACTTGTCGAGAGAAATAGCCCTGATTACCCTTTCTAGACTTTATACACTGTGCTTTGATCCTAAATATAAGGGGACATTACTGACTGTAGTGTTATAGCACCCAAGGAAAGCTTCCTAAGTATTATGGCAGCAGTACAATTTGGCATCCATACCTAAAACACCCAGGGAAAAAAACCAACATAATTTAAAGTGGAAACAGTCCTGTACCATGTATAAATCCTTTCTCCCCATTCCCATATGCTCTCTGGAGGCACAGGAGAATTGCCTTGAATGAAAATGAAGCATAAAATAACTTGAGCTAATGAGGAAAGAGGTGGACAGAAGTCATAAAGAAAAATGAAATAATTTGAGTGCTAATATCCAGATTAGCTAGTAACTAAAATAATTCTAGTTATTTTAAAACAGTAGCAGAATAATAAAACCACAGTTTCCAATTGGCCTCCCATTATGTTTGTGCCACACAGTTTCCACAACTGAACAATCAGATCTTTGAAAAGATCATTATTTCTTTTTCCTCTTTGAATCTCTGCCATTTCAGAAGTGAAAACCACCCTCTGTTGCAGACATCTTTTCATTAAAAATCCTTTCTTGGGATTTTTTCCCTTCTGAGAAGCTGAGGCCTCAGAAACAAAATGTAAACAATGGTTATCTGCTGCTGTAGAATGCAACAGGTGGATTTTTGATTGGCCCATCTTGGATGTTTATAATTAATGGCCAATCAAGGCTGAGCTATCTCAGACAGAGTCCGAGACAGCTGGCTTTTGTTGTCATTCTTGTCTATTCTATTCTTAGCTAGCCTTCTGAGAGGAAACTTTTCCTTCTATTCTTTTTAGTATAGTTATAAGGTAATATATATCATAAAATAATAAATCAAGCCTTCTGAACATGGAGTCAACATTCTTGTCTCTTCCCTCACCTGAAGACCCCTGTGACCACTGTCACAACCCTCTATTCCAAACTCAGTTTGAGAGGAAAGGATAAAAAGTGAAACACCTGTCCATATGACTTTTCATATATCTTTAAACTATTTGCCATATTTCCTGAAAGTTTTCTGTGTCTTGCTCAATATTTTTTACCAGTGAACTACAAAACAAATGAACATATATAGAATCCTCTTAGCACAGTTCCTAAACAGCAAGGCCTGAGGGGTTATATAATAAATAATGACCAGGCAAAATCACTTTAAACTGGACTGACTAGAAAGAAGTTGAGCCATCGGCACCCATGGCTGTGCTGCCATTTAGAGAGCCCACAGTGGGCTGAAGAAATGGACTGAGAGGAGCTTACTCAAGTTCATCAACCAGAAACGCCAAGCCCAGCACATGGGGAGGCACCAGCCTGAGTTGGGAGCCAAAAAGCTGGAAAGAAGATTTCCAGAAAAGGGTCTGGTTTTCCTGGTGCACAAGCTGACCATGAGCCAGCAATCTGTCCTTGTGATGAGGAAGATTGCACTGCACTGGGGAGAGAGGTCTCAGCAAGCTGAGGGAGGGCATCCTTCCCCTTCTAATGGCACTGGTGAGGCCACATGCAAAGTACTGTGTCCAGTTCTGGTCTCCTTGCTGGAAGAGAGTCATGAAAATAGTCCAGCTAAAAGCTAATAAGATGTTTAAGGCACTGGAGCATGTCTCCTGCGAGAAAAGGCTGAAAGAGGTGGGTCTGTTCAGCCCAAAGAGGGGAAGGCTCAGGGGAATCATATTCAAGTGTGTAAGTAACTGATGGGAGTGGGATTAACAGGACAGAGTTGGATTCTTCTCAGTGGTACCCACTGGCAAGAGAAAATGGACACAAACTAAAACAGGAAAATACCATGAAGTGGACAAAGGAACACTAAACTCCTCTAGATGAAACTTAAATCTCCATGAAGTCAGATCCAAGCTGAAGTATGATCCTATTTCAACTTTAATGGGAAGATAGTGTGTTACATGCCACTAGAGGAAGCAATCACAGTGTTCTTTTCTGGCCAGACTGTTTCTGATGGGCTTCTACTCAGTGAGGAACAAACATCTCACTTCAATCAATAAAAAATAGCCCTCTGCCTCTCCTCCCACATCATGAATCCACAAAGGAAATTCACTGAATATAATTAAAAGATGTAAATTAAAAATAGCTTTTATGGCTCATTAAAAATCACTTATATTAACATCTAAGCCTGAATGTGGCCAAATATTCTCCAATTTCCAAGCTGTTTAAAACTCTGCTTGTTCTCAGCTTCCTTATTTGCAATGTTTTAATGATGTGGAGCAAGATCAGAAGAAATATGAGCATCAGATTTCTGCTACTTCACCTCCAAATCTTGGTGGATCTTGCTTTCCTGCCAGTTGTCTGAGAACCACATCTACACCAATTGTCAGAGTTGGCTGCTCCACAGAGCCAAAACATGCCACTGAGATGCATTTCCTTCCATCTCTCATTTAGAGGCTGGGGTACTCCTACACTATACTGCTGCAACAAAGGACACTGAAACTTTCTCTGGTTTTAGAGTTCTTTGGAGGACTCTGTGAATTGGAGGTCAGTTACTGATATACTTCTAGGCTGATATTTTTCTTTTACTTGTTGTTTGTGTCAATATGCTCGAATAAATACAGGGCCAAAAACTCAAATGCTTCTGGTCAGAAGACCAACAGTTCTGAAGTCATACTTTATTATACCAATGTAGATGCTGAATTCAGTGAAGTTACCTCATATTTATATCATTATAAGACCAGGATTCACTCTATTATTTATTTTTTAAAAAAATCATACGGATGTTCCCATATGTGATAAAAAGCAGTTTTTCCTGCTGGGTTAAAAAAGAAAAAACACCTCAATGCAATATACTAGGTAATAAAACTTTTTCAGTCAATTAATTCTATTAAAAAAATAAAATATTTTTAAATTGAGAAAGGCATAGAATATTGCAAGGATATATTTTATAAATGTAATCTCTATCTTGTAAAAATTGACAATGTTAAAGTGCTGTGTCGGCCGTTTTGTCAAGGTATTAATGACCTCCTTGAATGATCACTTTCAGCTTTGCCACCAGCCTTTAAGAACACTGAGTCATTAATAACTTGGAAGTACCATGTTATTAGGATATTATACTGGTTTAAACAACACACAGAGGCACTAAACAAAAATAAATGTCACACTTGAAGATGATATTCCTCCAATGAGAAACCAATAAGCAGTTTTGAGCATTTTGCATTTCTATCTTGGCAATGGTCAAGTTTCAACCTGAAAATAAGCCAGGAATAATTTGTCGTGGATGAATGGATGGATGCCTGTTCTATATTATATCTCAGTTTATGCCAGGCAGTGAGACGCAGGATAGGGGACTCATAGTATTGTCCTTATGGGAGGGCCATGAGGCTCAGCCTGAGTTGGGAGCACTGAAAAAGACCACAGAATGGGATAACAGAGCAGAGAGCCTCAGAGACAGGCTCCAAGGTTAGACATGAAGGTGCATCAGATATCTTCACACCTTCGTAGATGTGGGCTCAGGAGGTTAACTGTATTCCCATACACAGATTCTTTTTCATGTCTGTTATCTGCCACTAACATAAACAGAAATGAGGTTCATTGTGACCCCAGAAAATACTGTGTGGAAGCTCAAGCCTAAAACTGTAAATCCAAACCTGCCTCCAGAACTCCTTTCCCATCATTATGACTTATGATACAGGACAACTTGCCTCTTCTCTTATGAAAATTATCCCTTCTTTGCACAGAACATCAAAAATTTTGTTAAAAACACTGTCCAAACTTCAACACCAGTATTATATAGGAACAAAATTTAAGGTATTTTAAAAATAGCATCCTTATGTGTTATTTTTATCTTTTATTCTGCCAAATTTATTCCACATCAGGTTATCTGATGGAACTTGAACTGATTAGCAGCAAGTGGTGTTAAAATTGTGGCTAGGAAAAAGAACCACAAAAAAAGGGTTTTATGAGAACACGAATTGAAATACGACTCCAGCATACTTAACTGCAAGTGCAGGTATTTACTCTCGTTTTCTGAACTAAGTATTCAAGTAGGAAATGGTAACAGACTAAGAATTGATATTTATATGAATCTAAAACTGTGTGACATATTAGTTTTGAGTAAGATAAATTATATAATTGTTGAGAGATAGCATTTAAAATTAAGGACCAGAAGTGATTCTTTTTCTTAATTGAAAATATGCTATGAAGCTTATTACAACCAAATGGTACACTAGGATTAACTGATGCAAATAATCAACAATTGGATAGAAGATAAGTGGTATAGGAAAAATATAAATTTAATTGTGGCCTGCTCTCATTAAATTAGTTGATAATCAACAAACTTTTTTTATACATTCATATTGCATAAAATATTTCAATTTTCTCTCACTGGGAGAGGGTGTCCCGTGCCTATTACCTAAATTTTCTCATTAGCTCCAAAAACTTATAACTGATGAAATAAAATTTTTGTGGTTTTTAGTTAGAATAGTCATTTTCCTATTTCATCTCTCATGAAAGATTTTTAAATTGTTTTTTGATTCTGCACGTACTGTGATGTGCTCCACAGGTCAGACCTTACAATGACACATTCACCCTGAGGCAAGGCAGAAGATCATTGGCAAAAGAGGAGCTGAAACCATGTTTATTAACCTCCAAGATGTCTATTACTACTAGGGTAACACAGGGCATGTCAGTCTGTCCATGAATAAAGACATAAATACATGAAAAGGACACAGTCCCAAGGAGCATCAAGGGAAATATAGGTTGGATATTAGGAAAAGGATTTTCACAGAAAGAGTGATAAAGTACTGGACTGGTCTGTCTGGGGAGGTGGTGGAGTCACCATCCCTGGATATGTTTAAAAAACACTGGAGGTTTTCTTACATGGCACACTCGGTGCCATGGTTAATTGAGGTGTTGAGGCATGGGTTGGACTCGATGATCTTTAAGGTCTCCTCCAAACTAGTGCATTCTGTGAATTCTATGAAAAAATTTGCCCTCGAGAGGTCTTCCCAGTGCTTTGTTCTGACATGTGCTGACACTGTTCTACCATAAGAGCAACATGTGCTCCTTCTAGAGCCCTGAGGAGGAGAAACATCCCCTTGCATTATGGGTTACCTTTGTACTGCTGTGAGCTGTGAATGAACCTTACCACTGATATAAATATTACTAAAATATTAACATTATATCATATATATATTCATATTAATATATTTATATTTAACAAAATATTAATATATTAATATTATATATGTTAAGATATCACTTTCAATCTAAAGTCTGTGATGCTTTAAGTGAGCATTATCAGATAACAATATAAAGTTCCTGGTCCAGGAGTATTAAAAGAGGATGGAAAACCCTGTAGAAATAACCATCATAGGAAAAAACCACCTTAGTTCTTTTGAGAAGAGTTGAACTGTCAAACTCAAATGGCCATTGAAAATATCCAAATAAATATCAAGGATATATAAGATCTTTAGTCCTACTCAATCAATATCTTGCAATTATGAGTTTTAGTCTAACTGGCTAGGCTGTCTAGATGCTGGTTATGATTTATTTTGCTTACATTCAGTTACTTCGATTTTCCCTCTGTTTTCCCTTGCTTGTGTCCAATAAACCTTGTTTTATTTAATCTAATTGAAATTGGTGTCTTTTAATAAAGAACATCCTTTGGCAGGAGGTTACTGGGAGAGGAATGTGGTTTTGGCACTGAGGGAGAGACTGGTGGGTGCTGGGGCAAGGCAGCCAGCTGTGCCAACAGGGAGCTGCCAGGATTGTGCTGTGAGGGAAAGGAAAATCACAAAAATCAGGGAGGAAAGAAAGACCCAGAGTTGTGGAGTTCTTTGTCCATAAACTGATGGACTGAATAATTCAGAACCTGGATGAATTCGGTTCATGGACAGGACTGAATTTTGCCCCAGCTGCAAGCAGATCTGGCACAAAACACAAACAGAGGGAACACACCTTTGATATCACATTAATAAAAACCCCAAAACAAACAAACAAATAACCCACCAAATGTTCTCACTATCTCTGACTATTTATCACACATTAAATGTTGCAATGATTCACATACTGCTGCTGCTATTTCTCAGGGCTGCTGGAAACTATATCTAAGTAATAAATCAGTGCAGCTTTGCTGGAAAGGAACCATAAGCCTTGATTACAAGCATTAAGACCACAATTTCATGGAACAAGGGGTTTGAAAGTGTTTTGGCTAAACACTGATTTTGCATCCTAATTCCTTTTCTCTCATTTTGTTCCTCTGTTCTGGAGTGGCTGTGTAATCACCATGATTTTCACTGTAGAACCTTGCAAAAACAGGAGTCCTTGTTCCAGATTTAAGCTTTGGTGTGCTTCAGTGAGTAAATGAGGCCCTGACCATATTAATTACATTCATTGGGAAGCTCAACATGCTACCAATGTCTCTGTAATTATTCAGTATGCTGAGTGTTATCACAGCAGCCATGTGGATCCATTATCATTTTGCTCCTCTAAATGCTGCTGATCTAACCATTAGCATGGATGCAACTCATGCTCCCAAGGAATAAGAGAAATAATAGAGTTTAATTCCTCATTTCTTTTTCAATTTTTCATGCTCTGTATCCATAGGCTGTTTCTCTCATAACCGTTTACTGGCTTGTGAATGAATCTCCATGCCTAAGTTAATTCCTATGGTTTATACATGACTTGTATAAAAAGTTAAACCCACATATAGAAGAAAAAGACAATCAAATTACCTTACAAATATTATTTGTCTGCAAAAAGACCTCTTCCATTTGGGAATATTTGCAAAGGAAAATTAATATTTTGTGGTTTGTAAAGGTTTTACAGACAGGCAAAGGTACAACCCCAAAGGAGAAAGACTGGGAAAATGGAGGTCATACAGAGGTATTTAAACTATAGACTGATAGCTTATCAGTTCTTCCTTTTATTTATTCCTCATTCACAATGTCCAATTGATCCCTGAATCACATTATATAAGCTCAGTTACTGCCAGCTGCCATGACTGACTTTTCTCTAGCCAGGTGACTACTGAATAGCAAAAAATTAATAACGCTTTACATGTATGGTCATCCCTATTAGCACTGCTAGAGGAGTACCAAAAATGTCCAACATCCCAGAAACATTCAAGCAAACACAAAACTCTACACATCTAAATATTTTGGGAAAGGGAATAGTAATAAAACATGAAAACTGAAGTGATAAATGCGCTCACAAACACTGCTTCACAGTTTTCAGGACATTCTGTTCAGATCCATTTGCTTTACAACACATCGCTGTGCAGCTACATTTTTAATGATGTTGAGTTTATGTTTGAATATTCTGCGTAAAAAAATATTTCAATTTATCTTATTAGCTATTCTAACAACTAATTTGAAATTAATCTCACAAAGCCATAGTATTGTGGAAGCACCAAAGACAGAAATCCAAAAACACAGTCCTTAAAGGTTTGCCAAAATACCTCTTTTGTCACTTGCTGTCCAAGTACAGCTTGAACATATATTGAATCAGAACTAAGAATTGCTGAGCATCAGCCTTTCCATTTGATTAAAGATTCTGCAGTGTGAGGGCCAAAATTTCTGCTGGTGCAAACAGCTGTAAAATGGATTTGGTGATTACTGTCAGACTTATCTAAATTATCAATTTCCAACAGGTAAAATATAAAAAATGCATAAAAATTTTTAAAAAATGCCTGTTACATAAAACTGCACACATAAGTGAAACTGAAAATTCTGGTTCTAAACTGGGCGATCCAGTGAGGTTTTATATATAGTATATTCCAGGGGAAAAAGGGGGAGAAGAAAGTCAGAAAGAGTATATTTACAGCATAATGCATCTTCTATCTGTACATTTATTTTCTTACTTTGTTGAAATTAAAGTTGAAATTGAAATTCTCCATTCTCAAGGCATTGAAGGAAAAAATCCTTCCTAAAAAACCTTCCTAAAGAGAGCAAGTATTGTAAACCGGAAAATTATACTGAATTAAGATTACTCATTGCTGCTGTTAAAGGAATTATTAACACATATCAACTAATGAAAATAGGAAATACCATTCTTGGCTAAGAATTTGCTATTTAACAGCATTTACATTCAAAAGAGGGAGTAGTTCTGGAACTAGCACTCAATTTACTGTAGTAATACAACTCTTAAATAGCCTCACTGCAGAAATCTTTTTTTTTTGCTTTTATTTTTTTGAGAGATGCCAAAAATAAACCTCAGTAGGAAATGCATTCTTTTTATCTCTTCTACCATTTTGTCTTCTGATCTCTTATTTTTTACATACTTCTTTGATGAACCTCAGCTTGGGCAGTGCACAATGTAGATCTATTTCTGATAGGACCATGAAGACAAAGTTCCAATTTGAATTAAAGTTCAACCAAGCCTCCTGCCTAGAATACGTGATAGTTAAAACCACTGTTTTTTGTTTCCTATTTGGGAAGCATGCTGAGTTTTAAGGACACAGGTCTTTTCATGTTTATCCAGAATTTGCACAGCCTGTTATCCCACCAGGCAAATTACATTTGGCTAATCAAGAGCTGAAAATTCCGGAGTTGAGTGTGACAAGGAATATGAAGGGCTTTACGAGTCAATCAGTAGAAAACTGAGAAAGACTCAAAACATGGGCTTATTGCTAAAAGGAGCTGGTGCCTGTGTCCAGGAACATATGCCTGGTGGAGGCAGGGAATAAAGAAGCTGGCCCCAGGTGTCGTTCAGTGGTGTCCAGTCACAGGACAAGAGGCAGTGACCACAAACTGAAGAGCAGGAAAATTTATTTAAGGATTAGGAGACATTTTTTTCACTCTGAGGGTGGTTAAGAACTTGAACAAATTTCTCAGCAAGGTTGTGAAGTCTCTGTTCTTGAAGAAATTCAAACAGAGGCAGAAAACAATCTTGAGCAACCTGATCTACATGATCCTGTTTTGAGCATCACACTGGATTATCTCTGGTCTCAGCTGTTGTGTGATTCTGTGAGTGTTGCTCCCCTGCTCAGGCATGAGGTCATTGAGGTCTTTGGAGAGATTAACTATGTAGGTCAAGCAAAACTATTTAGTTTCATTAAATCCCACCTTTGCTAACTGTCTTTTATCCCAGGCACAGTTGGACTCTGGAAACATGGTTGAAATCTTAGAGAGACAGACAGTAATATTCTCCCTACAACTTGCAAAATAAGGAATTCCCAGCTGCTCATATCTCCAAAGCAACATAACATAATTGAACAGAAGCTGGTTGAAGTTGCTAGGAGTCAATGATGTTCCTCTGGTGACAAGTACTGCAGAGAAGTTGAAAATCTAGCTGAAACCAAAAGGGGCAAAAAAGGTACCTATACCTCTGTGCAATATCTTAAAAACAGGTGCTGCAAGTAATAATCCTTATTTTAGAGAGAAAGAAGATATATGATCTAACAGGAACTTTTCATCTCAAGCCCCTTGATTCTTGGATAGGTAATGTATTATTCATCTTAGGCAGAGAATAGTCAAGGATAGACAAGCAAAAGAATGTGGAAAACTATGCATTTTCCTTAAAAGCTGTCTTTAAGCTGTTCTAAAAGGAAAATAAATAATTATCTTAAAAGATATTTCTGAATTAAGCTTATATGACACTTTTGCCTCAGGCTGTATGTGATAGCAGCTAAATTGCCTCCTTTCTCGTTTAAGTGGTACAAAAGTAAGAGCAGTAAAAATTATTCAATACAAAAGTAGTAGAAGAAGAGATTTTAATATGCTTCGGCACACTTCATGCCCAATTTCTATAGATGTGCAAGTGGTCTTGAACTGATGAGAGGGAACATGACTGCTACATTAATCATTTGAAGACATACACTAAAATGCTTCTTTCCCCTTCAGCTTTCTGAGGAGTTTGAATTTTGCAAATAGAATGGAAAGCAGAACTGTAGCAAGCAAACTACAAGGAATATTTTAATTAAATTAATATTTTAAAAAATATTCCCACACTAACAACTTTTCCTTTACATTCTCCCTATTTTTCTTACACTTTCAAAGATGTGTTTTAAAAGGTATTTATAATTTTGGTAGTCAAGCTTCTTTGGTTTCAATGCCCTCTTGTCTGTCACTAAAATTTACAGTCTCAATGATACTTTCTGCAGTCAGATTACAGAGATCATTCAGTTTCTTTGTTTCCCCAAAGTCAACAAAGAAATGAGGAAATAAGGTTAAAGACTGTGCTTCCTTCTCATCATTCCATTCTGTTTTTCATCCAGGTAAATGTAAACTTAAACCAGCTATCTGTTCATTGCATCAATTCTGGCAGGTCAGGCAGTGAGGCAGATGCTTTTGTGTATTTATACATTGCTTACATTACATGTATTTATACATTGCTTTCACCGGTAGGAATGCAAGGGAAATGTTGAAGAATTTTACACCAGAATCGTCTTCATATGTTCTTGACACATCTGTGCTGTTCCACCTGGAGACCAGAATTCTGATCTACTGGCCTGGTTGCCCTCCTGCTGTAGATGATGTGTCTCATGGTATCTCACCTGTATGAGACTGTCTTCCTGTCACACTACCCTCACACTATGGAGCTTTGCTACTTCCAATAGAATCCTTCTTGATTCACAAGGGACTCTGTAAGAGCTTAATTTTAAATTTCATCTAAAACTTAAGTAATAAACAAAGAAAATAAATGTAATTTTCTTAAGGAGGTCTTACCCCAGTTTCCAAGGAAAGAGACTTGAGGTTTCCTTATTGAAGCCTTACAGAACTGAGAAAAAAAAAAAAATTCCCTGTTCTCAGACACTGCCCCAGGACCATCGCAGCAGAGGGTGGCCACATCCCAGCTGTGCCCTGCTACCTCCTGCACCTGCACTGGCTCTTCCCCTTGGCTGCAGCAATGGCAGCCAAGACAACCTGCCTCTCCCTTGATTTCGGGCTGTCATCACTGCTCAGCATCAGCCAAACCTTTAAAGCTAAGAACAGACTGAAAAAAATGAGAGGGTGGTTTTTGTACTCCCTTCTGTGGAAAAAAAAGTGGCGATGTGGAAGTAATGTAAAGGCATGCATGAAAGAAAGCTGTAAAAGAGGTAGGTAGACAGGGAGCCATAGTTTAGGGAAGACAAAAATATCAGAAGCTTTGAGAGACAAAGAGAGAAAAAGAGCTAAAGAAAGACGAGGAAGAGAAACATAAAAGTTTTCAGTTCTGTTAACCTGAAGACAAGCTTTTCTGTCAAAACATTTCACATCTTGCCAGGGAAGTCTGAAGTTCCAAAGATCTTAAAGAGTTGCTCAAACATGGGCGAGTTTGATCTCCTGGTGTTATTAGTAAGGAATCCTCAGCTGCAGCCATGGACTTGGAACTCTTAAAGTTCAGGTAAAGTATTCAAAGAACTACCACAGCTTTTAACGTTAAATGACATTCTCAGTCCAGAGCCTTGACCCAAAAAAAAAATTAATTTACCTCAGAAGAATAGATTTGGATTTATACTTCTAATCCTAGTATCCATATCTGGATTTAATCTGGAAGAGATTTATAGTCATTCCTCTCTTTTCCTAGTATTCTTTCAAGGCTGTAATGTTCAGATAAAAATAGAAATGCTCTTTTTGGAGCAAACCCAAACTCTTCTGTAGAGAGTTTATCACAGGGACAAATGTGCTTTCAATGGTCTTCTTCCAGTTCATAAATGGTGTTGCTTGGATTTTTATTTAAGTATTTGCAAAAAAACCCTCCAAAATCAACCTGTAGGTATTCCATTTTCTCTTCCATCCATGTACAAAGTAATTTAATTCTGTTTTTTGCTTTGCTAGTTCCTCCCTTGGGGGAAAAAAATAGTTTCAGAGTTCAACTTGAACTGAAACCAAACAAAAGAAAAAGAACAGGATTTCTAATGGTGGACCCCCAGAAAAAACCTAGAAACAAACTAAACAAAACCCACAAAACTAAGAAAATTTGTCATTTTCCCAGCTCTGCCTTTATCCTGTTCTCAAAAAAGGTACGCCATTGTATCTACGTTTTGCTTCTGAATGTTACAGTTTCAGCAACAGCTTTCATTCCCAAGCAAATTCCCCACTGGATTGATAGCATGATTTCTCAGCTAGGGATATCATCCAGTGATTGCAAAGTCCTGCTATTTACAATATCATTAACAAGAGGAATTACATGAATCAACACCATTACAATGAACTTTGTGAGCTGAGCTCCAGAGGGCTTTTTTTGCAGAAACTGGATTTCCAGCAAACCATATACTGTATCCCTAATATAAATCAAGCAATGTAAAAATAAAAACAATATAGAAATGTCTGGATGTTTTAAGTTTAATAGAACCACATTAAAATGCATTGAATAGAGCAATTCATTCTAAAAAGGCAGTGATACATGGAATCAGGTTTTCTCAATTACATTCATTTTTGTGGAAAACGTTAGTAATTTGCCGTTTGCATGGTGGTTTTATTACTATGTCAAGAAACCATCATCAGCTTATCACTGTAGGAAGAGCTAACATTTGGCTGTGTGATTGCAGTAACACTGGGAGATGTCAAAGATGTACCAACATAATGCTACCACTTACTAGTGTCCAGCTCAAACATTCATGGTGTGACTGCAATTTCCTTCATCTTGTATTTCTTGAAATTACAAGTGTAAAAACCACAAAGAAAATCAAATGAGAAGGAACAATAGCTGTGAAAATCTGCTAGTTGATTCAGCTGTCCTTTACCAGCAGATAATAAAAATGTAAAAATTCTTAGTGTAAGTGCTGTATGAATCAGCTACAGAACTAAGAAAAGAGCAAAAATATCAAAAAAGCCACAACCAAAATAACCAAAACTCTCTTTTTGTAAGAGGAGATCTTTCTTGGCTGGTTTTTGTAACACCTAATGCCCTGGAGGAGATACATTAATTATTATTTTTGCCAATACCGGTTGGGACATTGTTTATGGACTGCACTGGCAGTGCTCAAGCATTTGAAATACTTAGTATATTTTACTATAAAAATTTCACATTTCTTCAGGCATTTCTGTGCTACGTATCTACAATGTAATCTCCTTGACTCACTCTTTTCTCAACACCTTTAATTTAATTTAGTGTTTGCATATCACCTGAGATGCAGCAATGATGGAGTTCAGCAATGAGTCCGTGCACAACCATGACACAGCAGGACCAGTTTTCAGTTTAAAAAACATAGAGATGGCATTACCCTGACAGGAGAAATTGGATTTATTTTCTCTTCTCTACTTTAAATCTACACTCAGCTGCATACTGGAATGATGGGGTGAGGATTTCCATGACAAACACAGCTTAGCAGGTGATCATGGCAACGTATTTCTGACTGCAGTCCCAGGAGCAGCTGTCTGCTGTTTGAAATCATGCACCACAAACAATCATTGTTTGTCTTGTCTCCCATCAAGCATGTCTGGCACATTTCTGTAATTTGACTCTGTAATTTCTGTTCAAAACACTCTTCCTATACACAGTGCTTAAATTAATTCTGCAGACAGGTTGATACTTTATGTGGCTTGGATTTTTATTGGGTGTTCACTCTCATGTCCATTTTTCAATGGCTCCTATTAATTTTGCATTTGTTGTGAAGTCATGATTCCTTTTAACTCACTTTATGGTGCTATCATTTTGTGAATGTATTTTCTCCAATTCATGTAGTTGCTGTTTCCTTTGTTTCCTCATGCTTAATATTCTAAGGGCAGATATCACCAGAGGTGCAATCTGTGCCAGTCAAGCACTAGAGTGAGGACATTGATAGATGTCAGTCATTTAAACTGATGAACACAATGGAGCAGATTCTCAAAGAAAGGAAGACAAGATTGAGCCAACAGTGGTAGTCTTTTGAAAATATTTCAGTGATGAAAGATAAGTTGGGAAATATAAAAAATACCTCTTTGAGTGTTTAATTTAAGCTCATTTTTTACATACATATATATTTGCATCTATTTATATGTGTGTTTACATATATATATAGATAGATATAATTTAAGAGAAAGGAGAGAAAAAGGGCAATATTCCTGGATTATAATAAAATGTTTATATTTTTACATAAAATAGGTATAATAAAAATACCTCATAAGTCTGAACGGTTTAGACTTTGCTGCTGAAATGCCAGTAGGCTTAAAAAAGCAATATTAACACATGTAATAGATTTCATGCTGTGCTCTGGTACACCAGGGAGAGCTACCTATAGCTATTACTGGTTGAAAGGAAGATAAAGATTCCTATTTTCTAAATAGGAATCCCTGCCTTCAGTGAAGTAGGATTCCCAGCTTCACTTGAAAAGAAAGTGTCAAATTCTGCCAGATATAGGGAGAGGTGATTTCAATGGGAATTGCTCAGATTTGAGAGAGGAAGGATTAGAATTTGACCCCATCTTACTCAAAAGATTCGATTTTAAAGTAACTGCTGGAGACAAATTGATAATTCAGCAACAGTTTTATCAACACCATGTAGCCTGCTTTTGAGCCAATGCTTTCTCTTTTATCAGTTTTACCCTATGATTTGCTTTGCATTACCTATCTGTCCTTAAGAATTGGATTGCTTCTTAGGCCAGTAAAATCTGACTTTTCAAATATCAAAGGTTTAAAATTTCCAAAGGTTAATGATCATTTTCTGAATCACTGTCTAAATATCAAATAAAGTTTCTTGAAGTCAGCTGTGACAAATATTATTCCCTTCTTTTATAGAAGAAGCACTTGGAAAGACGAAAGTTCTTGACAAGAATATCTTGGAGAAGGAAAAAATTTATCAAAGAACAAGAATAAAGTTGTCAACATAAGGGGAGATATTTCAATTACGGACATTGCATGACAAGAAAATACAGTCCATAAAGGGGCAGGCAGCATTAGACAAGGTTCAAGGCATCTCCTATAATATTAAATGTTTGGTTTATATGTAATGCAGTTGCAGAAATCCTTCAAGGAGGTGCAAAGATTGTTTTCAGGTTGTAAGGCCTATAGCACTAAGTTCTAGAAATTAAATGCCTGTACAATTTACTTCTTGGCATGTCTTTTGCAGTCAATTCCCAGTCCCTACAGGAAACCAGGAGTTTTGATTTTCCAGAGTTACAGATTGCCTTAAAACCTGTGTTGGTTTGGGAGGATTCAGAAAATTAGTTATTTCACTAGCTACAGAGTGCCTCTGTTTTATGGCTTCTTCCCAGACTCCCTTCTTTCTGACAAAAGCATTATAAGCAGAATTTGAAGGGACGCAGATAATGAGTAGCTCTCATCTATGAGAAGAGGTCTGGTCTGGAAGAAAAGCAGAGAGCCATGGCTAGATCTGTGGGCAGATCAATCAGGCCAAGGCTTACATAAACCAGCCCCAGGAAATCAATCTTTTGGGGCCTATCACCATTTGGTGTTATTTAAAGCAGAGCTGGCTTATCAAAAAGGCTTAATTGTAATGATAAATGAAATTAGCAGTAGATGAATCAATACAAACCCTACTCTGTATTCTGGGCAAAAGTGTCTTTTATTAGTTTGGGGGGTATAGAAGGAAGCAGTTTTCAACCTGTAATTATTGTGATAGTTCTTGTTTACTGTTTTCATTTCTCAACTTTTTTACTCAAACCCATTTTATAGCCCTATAAAGTTTGATAAAACTGTATTCACTGCTTTATCTAAATATTGATCAGCATGTTTACAGGGAAATTACTATGCCTTCTGCTTGAACAGCAAGAAGTAATAAATTAAGCATTAAAAACAAAAACTTCACATGCTGAGAGTCCTATTTTATTTTGCAGTCTATAATCCATTGCTTTGCTACAATTAATTTCCCTAAATGTGCCCAGTATTTTTCTCATTTATTTACAGCTCTACTAGGCCTGATTGAAGTTATATATATTCTAGTGGATAATCAAACTAACACTAGCAATTACTATAGATTAATCTGATTAGAAACGGAGGTGAGGAGAGCTCCACCTAGTTAAGTGAAATTCAAGTCCGATAGAACTCAGAGAAAATGGTCTTGACATTTTAAATCTAGTAACTAATGTCAGGACTGACTTCATTTTATCAATTTCTGTTAGTCTGTATCCAACAGCTTTTTTCTTAAATTCTTGTTCATATCTGTGGTTCTTTTGGGAAGGCATCACTCATCCACCAAAAAAAAAATTAGTACTGTTGATCTGGAGATGTTTTCCTTTTTCTTTCACAATGAAGTATGAATAAGAAGATGTATTCAGAATGACTGAAATACGGTACTGCATCAGTCATTTTCATCAAGCACATGATTTTATTTTGCTACAATTTGCCTTTGTCTGGACAAGCTTCTTTCAAGAACCTAAGGGATCTGACTCTTTAATCAAAACAAACAAATTTCAAAAATATTTTCTTCTCTTGGAGCAGTGCTTTTCAACCTTGGTTTTATTAGAAACTCAAAAGAAGAAATGAGGGAATTATCCATCTGCAATATTACTGCAGCACGTAGAAGTCCCTGGAGATTTCAGTGTGTAGGCTGGAGTAACCATTTTCTCATTACCTTTGTAGATCTTTTAATTCTGAACTTTTAGTGTAAATGCACGCTACTGCTAAGGGCACTGCTTTATTAAATAGTTCAGTGATGCAATCTAAGCTCTCACACAATCCAGGGCTGACTGCATGAAGAACATGGTAAGATCTCCTCTGCACAAATACTGGACATTTTAAATGCTTATGGTTGTTGACTATTTAAAGCAATAAACTGGCATTATCTATAAGCGCCATGCATAATAGACAAAAAGAAGCTTTCTGGAAGATTTTTGTCCAAGTTTTCTTTAAATATTAAAATTTTCAAAATCTGCTTAGGGACCCTGGTGGAAACTATTTTACTAACCTGACTGTAAATTGTTTAAATTTAGACTTTGACTACTCTTTTAGGTATATTGTTTTGCATATAAAAGTCATAGCAATTGGCTCATTTGCACTTTACAAAGCTTCCTCTGCTCTACTAATAGACACTCTAAATAATTTAGAGCAACACTGGGTACATGGACTTGTGTGTTTTCCCCTTGGAAAATAATATTCTAGTTTTCTTACCTTACACACACTCACCTCATTGCAGATATGGTGGTTATATTATGCAGTCAATATTTCACGTGAAATCTGAAAGCAAACAATTTTAAATAGGTTAGCAAAACTGCACACAGGTATACCATTTGTTCTTCCATTTGTGAATGGGAGAAACCATTTAGGTGAATCTATCACTTTTGAAGTCCTCACACTGCTGTTAACTACTTTTTGTGACCCATAAGACTAGATGGGACTAGAGAAGATCACCTGGACTGTCAGCCTGTGTATCAGTAGCTGTTGCGTTCCATCGAATTCTAGCAATGCATGACCTGGGCAGGGTAATGCAGACAATTCTGAGTAGCACTCTTTTCTCGGTATCTATCATGAGACAGCAGCTTTGCATCTCTTCACCACTTTGTTCCACTGATTGACCACCCTGACTGGTAAAAATGGGTAGTTCATTTCTAGTATGAATTTGCTCTTTAACTGCTAGACATTATTTCTTGTTTCTGTCTTTCTCTACTAAAGAGCCCTTTGTGTATTCTTTCCCTGAAGGAATCTTATTTACACTAGTTATGTTGTCTCTCAGTCAATTTCTTGGTTAACCAAGCAGAGTGAGTTCTCTAAAGCATTTTTTCTGACACTATCCTGTCCAATTTTTCAGTAAATCTGAAAGAAGTATTTTCCTGTGGGGGTTTCATTTAGTGAATTAAAGGTGGTCCTCAGTCCCACAGATCTTGAGTCTTAACAGAGGCCAAGAAAGGGTTGCAGAGGAAATGCATGGAGCCAGTGGGACATCAGAGCCACCATGACAAGCACCTATTTCAGAACATGAAGAGATTAACTGTTTACAAGCTTTTTGTAGGCATTTTGTAGGCATCCTGACAAAGGAGACATTTAGTAAGGGACTTGAAGGAGGATCAGGATGGAGCTTCACAGAGGTTTACAGGGAGTTCCACCCAAGCATAAGTAATTAGCTCTGGTAATACAGCCTTTGATGGGTGGAGGGGTCTCAGAGGGTATCTGAAGGAGGTAGCTTGGCTACCCTGAGCAGCACACAGACAGCTCTGGGACAGGACAGTGCTGCAAAAACCCCCAGCCCATACCTGACAGGGTTTTTAAGAGGCAGCAGAGCCATCTCTCTGCCTGGCACTGCCTTGGTACTGTGCAGATACTCCCTGAAATGCTTGTAAATGTTATGGATAGTGATATATGGTAGGATTGTTTTATTTACTTCCCTCTGCATCTAGAAGCTTCTTGATAATGCATTGCCTTTTCCTGGTCATATTTAAGAATGGGAAATAGCATATTGATTTTGTCATGTCAGTGAAGAAATGTGAACCTGTCAATGTCTACATTCACTTCATCCAGCAGGCTGGTCCTCCATTTCTCTGCCAACTGTAATGTGCTTTATTGGAGAGACAGGAAAAAAAATATTTTGTACAATTAATCAACATTCAGTCTGGCTGAAACTGTTCAACAGTACGTAATGAGATGCTTTTTCTTTTTACCCAGAAATATTCCTTTCTGGTTTGAAACTAAACCATTTTGTCAGCAAGCTCTGGGCAGCTACACAGCCACAATCAGTTCAAGCTGGTATAAAATCTTAACAAATATGATTTTGAACTATATTGAGGGAATTTATTTTCTAATGAAATGCTCTGCATTTTGCATTGATCCCTATCCAGTGTATGTCTTTATGTTCAAATGTCATTGCTCACCGCTCACGCTGTCTGCTGATTGTGAATTATATAAAATTCAGCCAACAAAACCCCAGAAAAGTTTTTAAATTTCATATAAAGAGTTGTTGTAGGTTCAATTCTTCTCTGATTTCTACATAAAAATACGATGTATCAAAAAGTACTCTTGTCCTTGCTGTGTCTGAGTATCTTTTTTGAGCTGTTGAACTATCTCTGTAGACAAAAAGAAATCTTAGGTTTCATCTGCAGAGGGTTAATTTTTGTATTCCCATGATTTTCAAACCAAATCTCAGAGACTCTTGAGACCTCCTCAGTCTTGTTTATTTGAGGATAAAGGACAGGGCCTGACTCTGAAGTCCACAACAGAAAGCCAAGAGGCAAAGGGAAGACTTCTACAAAGGCCAGTCTACTGGCTGTGAAGGGGCGCAGGGAGCAGCCAGAGCCAAATATATTGCTTTTGCCTTCTCTTGCAACAATCCAAACACAGCCCCTCTTCAAATGGCAGTAATTGTTATATGCATGACTTCCAGTGATCCACCAGAAATAGTCAAGAGATTGCCTGTGGCTGTACTGCCACACTCAAAAGGCCTTATGCCTCATTCCTTCAGCCAGCTGTGCCTACATTTGTATGGCATGAAAATTCTACCTTTTATCCTCATCACTGAATATTTTATCAGAGCTAAATCTGAATTTGGGGTGATAAGCAAAAAATGCCAGCAACCCCTACTCTGAAAAATTCACTTTAAAGGTTTAAGTGGAGCTCTGATTTATTGGAAATTGAGGACTGGTCTGTCAGTAGGGATTTCCCAAGGTACCAGGGCATACCTTCCTCACATGTACAGTCAAATTTATCTTTTCCCTTGAAATCCAAGCTATATTTGCTCAGGGAGAGGAACTTTACATTTTGGTCTTATACTGAGTATTTCTGGTTCCTGGACCTTGCCAGCCTATGTGGCTCCCATGAAATGAGGGACTAGAGCTAAATGAGGCATCAAAAGGCAGGCATGTGAAGCTTTTTAAGGACAAGACAGTAGCACAGACTAGTGAACCATTTCGCTTTTAATAGAAGCAGCTTTAAAGCCAGACTGAGCTTTGAGTATGGGGAAAACAAGAGAAAGGATTTTCCCCATCTTAACTTTTCTAGCTATGAAGATTAGATGCTTATTTTTTTTGACTACACCCTCCCTCTGACTCATAAATAATCACTGTAACTACATTATTCTATCCTTATCTTCTCAGATGCAGAGACTGATGAGAGATAAGGTAAGTAATCTAACTGGCCAATACACAGTCTTCATTTTCTTAAAATAATTAAAGCAATATATTAAAATATAAAGAATGTGACTCATTAATAAGAGTGATAATATAATTGTCTCTGCATGACTGTGACACTAATCCAATCATAAATTGATTTTAGGAGAAAACAAGCAGCTATCGTTACAGTATCTTAGGTCATCAGTTACTTCTAACTTATATCTTAGTCCTGAGGAAGATTTTCTTGACTGGTATTGCCTAATTATACTTCAAAATTTTGCCTTTTAGCAGATTGTCATCCCTTTAAATCAAGAACTGCTATCTATTTAAATCAAGGGTCATTATTCTACATTTGATGATAGCAGAAAGCAGTAGTAGAGAGAAATAGTAGAGAGAGTAGTAGAGAGAAAGCTCTGAACTCTTCCAGCTAGCTGAGACTTTAGCATATAGTACCACCTCACCTCAGCTGCCACTATCATAAAACCCCTTTTGTTTTAAATGGAAATACTGCTAAGTAGACAAAACTTGTCTATTTATCCATTTAATATTTCCCAATTCCTACCCTCTGTCCCTTTATCTATCATTTTTTGAAGTGAGCACACTGCTCACTAACTTGTCTGTACAAACACTACATACCAATTAAAACTTCTCACAAATCAAAGAGAACTTGGAGGACATGAGCACTAATGGAAGGACAATGTATAAAAAAGGCTGAAATTGAGAGTTTAGCTAAGGAATTTTAGCTCCTTACTTTAACCAGCCCAGAGGTCTGTTTTCTTTTATTTATGCCTTAGAAATATTTTATATTCCTCATGCTTTATTTTCCAGCTGTCAGAGCTAGAAACAAACCTAGTTTATCCTTGGTTTTTATACTTTTATTTGAAACTGCTTCATATTAGACATTTTTAAGTCTGGAGCACATTATTTTTTATCATTCAAACTGAATTTATAAAGCCAAAGGAAGACATTTCAATGCATTTTGCCTATGTGAACTTAACTGATTGCAGACATAAAAGTTGTAATAAGTTTTGTAAAAAGTTTTTTTTTTAATCAAATTCACTTTACTCAAAAATGTATTTAAAAATGAAAGCAAAATCCTTTACTTTGGCATTTTAAATTATGCTCTTGTTTTCAATCAACTGTGACTTTTCCCTAAGGAAAAGTCCCAGTTTACACTGTATGTAATACTTAAAGCTTCAGAATTTCTGAGACCAGCATGAGTTGAAGAGTCAAGTAGGTACGAATTATTTCCTTTTTGGAGACTAACTTGCAATAATTTTGTCCCTTTTTTTTTGCCACTTTCAGGAGAGTCTTTTTCCTCTCTACTTTTATCATGAAGAAAAAGATCCTTGAAAACCCCAATAAAGAGGATGCCAGCAGCAAGACAGAAAGCAAAACGTACTGTGAAAACTGTATAAAAAAGCAAAACAGCAGAGAAACATTATTATTTACCTCCCTCAGCAGGAAATTAAGCCTGGAGTGTTAAACTGCTTTTGCTATGCTCAGTCCCCTAGGTTTCATCAACACTTGGTCAGAGGGCAAACCAAGCAAGCAAAAGGAAACCACAAAGAAAATTCTACAGTAGAGAATTGCCACTTCCCTACTAGTTAGTTAAGCTGATGATGACAAGGCTACAAAGTTTGTGTACAGATCCCTCACATTTATTCTCAAAAAGAGGGAAAGAACCGCTAATATCACTATTAGTCTCTCCCCTTGTCCCCAGTAAAGTATGTAACATTGCCAATCTTCTGCTTGGATGGATTTCTTTTTTCCAGGATCATATCATTTTACTAAATGCAGTCAAGAATTTAAAGTTCACAAACCAATGTTCACAAAATCACAGTCTTACTTTGCTCTATGATTAGAGCTGTATGAGGGATAAAATTAATATACTTCAATTGAAGATAGGAAAAAATGTATTTATTTTTAAGCTTCTTCCATGCAGCACTTAAAATTTTTGCCTACAGAAAGACTTCCTCAGGTATATTTAGTTTAAAATGTACTATGAGCTCACTGGGGAAAATTTGCACAGCCTAAAAGAACTTTCTCTATTCAGTTCTCATATTCTTCTTTCTATATTGACAACTCAATATGCATATATTTTGCTATTTCTTTATATGGACTCTCTTGTTACATTACTATTCTTTCTACCTGTATTTCAAAACTCTCAGGGAACAAATTCTTCAGAAAAAACAATTTGCTAATATAAAATTCAACTTCCATTTTCAAAGACAGCTTTTACCATTCTTCACTGTTACAAAATTTGCTATTTTTTTTAAACATCCATATGATTTCATAATTTTGATGATGGCAGTTCACAGGCTATATAAATCTACAAGATAATTGTAGAATAAATGATATAACTGCATATAATATCACTCTACATTCTGTATACATCTGTAGCTAAAAATTACAATATAATTATATAGACATAAATGTTTAGTTATCTAGCAATTACAGCATAATTGTTACTGTTTCTTGCATGGAAGATGTATGGAAAAATGTTTTGGTACTTTCAGCGCTGTGAATCTGTCTTTATGTGAATTATCATTGTTTGGGGGTTTTGAACTAAAAAAGATGATAACTTCATGAAGAGTAAACTGGCAGCAAACTTCATGAATGCGTGTAAGGGAGAAGGCAGGGTGTCAAGAGGAGGTTTCCAGGCTCTTTTCAGGAATAAGAGAAGAGGCAATGGGCAGAAACTGAAGCACAGGAAGTTCCACCTGAGTATGAGAAAGAACTTCTTTACTGTGTGAGTGACTGAGCACTGGAACAGATTGCCCAGAGAGGTTGTCTAGATGCAGCCCTGTGCCATGTGCTCTGGTATGACCTTGCTTGAGCAGGGAGGTTGGGCCAGATGTCCCACTGTGGTCCCTTCCAACCTGATCCATTCTGTGATTCTGTGATAACTATTTAACCCGCACTGGTCATCTTTTTTTTTGTTTGTTTTTCAATTACCCCCCACATCTAAATTGTGAATGTAAATTAGGTTGGTTTTAAGCTTGTAGTTAAGAAAAATCCTACCTTCAAAGTAGTTAGGATAAGGTGCTCATTAAAGTTATTTTCTTCAAACTAAATTCATTCCAATGAACAGCAAATATTTGTCAAACAATTTCATTGGAATCAATTCAAGCAACAGCTCCTTACCATAATAGGTTGCCGAATTCCACTTTCTCATAGTTTTTTGCTTTGCATTCACTCCTTTGTCTGTTGATACTAATATAAATATATATAAAAGTATTTCTTACATCATAAAGACATCTTGGTATTAGTCCATAAAGTATGCTTCTGCAGAGAAAGTTAAATATGATTTTTCATTTGTCCTCACTAAACTCCAGATTTCTCTCTTAACATACTGCTGAAGCCAAGATATTGGGGCTGATCTTACCAGTATTCTCCTCATCACCAAAAGACAAAGCTCTGAAATTCCTCAAACAGGGAGGGGATTGAAATAAAGTCTCTCTGGAGCTTTTCTCAGTCAGTTTAAGAGAGTAGTATTAAAAAGAGGCAGCTGTACCACCGCCTGCAGATACAACATTAAAAGAAAACAGTGAGTCCGTGTTATCATTCCCTACCAATTAACTGTAACTGCATTAGACATTTATTGGATTTGGCTAGTAAACAGTGTAGATGTCTTTAAAAGTTTGTGACAATATTCTAAAAATTCTCCCAAGTTATTAAATCTCATCTAGATGCTCGAGAAATCCTTGGTATTTTTGGTACACATAATGTTTGACCAATTACACTCATACATATACTCAGAGTACATAATTTCTGAGACAGAGTTCTCTCCAGTCACAGTCTATAATTACAGCATAGTATCAGGACTAAAGGTTAAAAAGAAGAGTGACTTGAGAAACATTGCAATAGAAGAGGAATAATTGGACAATGTAGAACATGAATTTTACAATCTAAAGAGGCTGAAACTCTCCAGGACTGTAACTGATGACTGAAAATGTTCAAGCAAGATAATTTCGTCTTTATGAAGCCAAGAGGAAACACTGAAAAGAAAAATGGGATAAGGCAGGTTTTCTCATTTTAACATTGCAGAATATGAGCTTAATTTAAAAATCAACAGTTGAATGAGAAAGGCCAAGATGGTTAACTTATTAAGTTACTGAAATTTAGCAAGCATTTTAATTCAATAATAGATTCATGTAGTACATATTTGAGAGTATTAAGACAAATAGACTCTTCTGAAATCTTCAACAAATCCTTAACCTCAAATTAGAATGTGACAGGTATCAGATGCCTGTCAAAAACTGTAAAAAATGCACAATAAAAAAAAAGAAGAGCATTGGATTTACTTCTTGGATTAGATTTAGAAAAAGAATATGATAATGCCAGGGTGCATAAGAAAGAGATAAGCTTATAGTATTGGGGTGACGGTAGGGGAAATTTCTTGCCAGTATGTCTCAGACCATAGAAATTACCAGAGCAAATAAAAAACCTAAAAAGATGTCAACACAAAACCTAATCAAGACAAGAGAACAAGAAGCATAATGAAATAAAATACAGCTTTTCAGAAGAACATTATATACAAGGAAAGCTAAAATTTGACATATCAAATCTGAAACTTCCTGAGGGAAAAAAAATCACTTTTAAAAAAGGAGATGTGAGAATAGTGGATATTTCAACACTCTTTGGTTACTCTGAAAATGAGAGAACTCATTCCATATGTTTTCGTTGCTTAACACATATCATGTTTCTTTGCTTAGTGTTATATCTAAAAACGCAGAAAATATTTGAAAGTTGAAAGTCTTATTTACAGGCGTGGGCAAGAAACATTCAGATAAGTCACAAGATGAGTGCTCCCTATTGAGGGAAAATAAAGGCAAAACAAAATCTTGCAAAGACAGAGTTTGAACTGTTGCAGAGATGCAACACACATTGCAGGGCTGGAAGTGTATCAGACCTTAAATCTCACTGAGAGGGATTGTAGTGCAGAGGCAGAAGGCTGAGATGAAAAGTAGAAATGACAAAGTAGGACTAAGTGGAACTACAGAAAAGTAAATGTGTTATAACAGAGTTTAGGGGTGGGGTAGCCACAAAAGCAGAGCCACGGCACCCCATCCAACACAATTTAAAATTTATTTACTGACCAGGATGACTGTAGAGGTGGGTAGCAGTTTCTGTTGAACAGCCCACCCCACTCCTACACCTGCTGTACAGGTACACCCCCACCAGGCACTGCTTTGGCTCCAGCTTGAGCGTCATGGCGCTCTCAGAGCTGCAGGACTCCCCACAGATGGACAAAGTGCCTGAGCCCTGGCTGGTGTCCTGGATTTCACACAGTGCTTCATCACTGCTTTTCCAAAGGCTAGCGAAGAATAGAAAAAGAATGATAACAAAGGCTTGTGACTGACCCAGACAGTCCGAGACAGCTGGACTGTGATTTGCCATTAATTAGAAACAACCACATGAGACCAATCACAGATCAACCTGTTGCATTCCGCAGCAGCAGATAATCAATGTTTACATTTTGTTTCTGAGGCCTCTTAGCTTCTCAAGAGAAAAACTCCTAAGGAAAGGATTTTTCATAAAACATATCTGTGACAGGGTTTCTCTTGCCTTCTGACCTGCCACCCTAAATGTATCACAAAGATGCAGAGTTCTTAAGAACAACTTTGTGTTTCTTGGTTTCTTCCCCATGCACACTTACTACATTAAAGGTGGGCAGATGTAGTTCTGACTTCCAAATAAGGCGCCCCTATAAAATTATTTGTATTTACCCAGAAAATGCCATAATCCCCTACTATTACATAAGAGCTGAACAGATTGGACGAGGTCTCACTTAAGGGATTCATGCTTTCAGGTAGGCTTTGACACATTACAAAAAGGAAAAAAAAACCAAAATCTTGGCAAGCTGAGAAGTTATATAAATAAAATTCTAGTATAATAGTGACAGTTTCAAAAAATGGCATTCACATCAGAATGAGACTCAAAAATGTTATTTATATTGAAATATAGGAGCAAAGAAACTTTATAAATCATCCACAGTTCAAATAGACATTTTTCTGTGCGCTTGAAAATACATATTGATTTTGGATTATGATCCCTACTTAGCTGAAGAATAAAGAACAAAAAACCACTGCCATTACAAATTTGATTTCATGCACAAATCAATATTTGCAAGATATGACACAAGCCACAGTAAGAACATGTAAGAAGCAAGTTATAAAATTTGCAAAGATTCATTATTTTTGGTGTACTTTCCATGTCCAAGACAGAAACAATCAAATTGTACAAAAAAAAAAAGACCATCAAAATAACTTGAAGTATTTTTTAAAGCCTACTTTACTTGTTTGTTCTGCACTGGGTTCTGGTAAATTATAGGACAGTACCTCTTGAATCTAAATTTTTAACAGCCTTATGTTATTTAGAAAGTGAGAGGAAAGATTTAGATAAATGCTATTAAAAGTAGAAGCATTGTCAATTCCTTTTAAGCATAATGAAAAGAGCAAACAGAGAAGACTAATAAATCTGCAATGGCAGAGCCATTTAGCAATACGAACTCAAATATCTAAAATGTGGACTTTTTCCCTATGAAGATGCCCCTATTTGTTAAAAAGGTTAAACACCAGTGACTGATACAAAAGTAAAATGCGAAAAACAGAGCCAACATGAAGAAGAATAAAATAAATATAATCAATTTACTGTAACTGCTATAAAATAATTCAAGAGAATCAAAATAAGTGTCAAAAATACACCGAGCAGAAATTCAGATCCCTGAAATAATTGTCAGGCTGCATCTAAATGGAACTGAAGAGATGCATCACAACAAAACCCTGCCAGCATCCATGATGTGCAACCATCATCTCCAGAAATTTTGTCTTCACAACACACCACCTCCTACAGATGAGATTGAGCAGAGAAAAGGTGACGTGGATGGACAAAAATGGAGAGAAAGGTTGATGTAAGAGCAAATGAAAAAGTTTTTATTTGTTGAGTTGCCCCAGATGAAGTCCTGAACTTCTGGCTTTGAGCATTTTGATACTAAAACAGAGACTGAAAATCTAAATTTCACCTTCAGAATTCACAGACCTTCAACCAGTACTTCCTAACTGAGGTTCTCTAGGTCACTCCAGAGAAAGCCCACCTTTCCCAGTGTATATAGAAGGTGCTGAAAAGCCTGATTATTTAATTTTTTAAGCTAAGCATAGAGCAAGCTGTGTGTTATGTCCTTAGTTACTGAATTATTTTTCAGTAGTACTGAACTCACAGTCGAAGAGATCAACAGTTTGGAAACTCCAAATAGCATAAATTATCTGCTGACAAGCTCAGGTTTAGTTAAGTACAAGCAAGGGTGCTAAGTACAAAGCTGGATCTGTAGAGGGTCTTCAGCTTTTACACACTGCTACCTCCCGAAAGTAAGGACCATTCCAATACCCATACACAAAGTGGGAGTTTTTTAAGCCTTTAAAAAGCTCCATTATAAGGCCTAAAATTGTTCAGAAATGTTTTTCATTTAAGCAAATTCTAGTGCCTGTCACTATGATTTAAGGTCTTCCACAAATCTCTCACATAATATATGCCTGCCTAAATTACTGTGGACCTAATTTTAGATAAAATGCTATAGCAAGTGTTCAATAAATGCATGAGTAAGCAAAGAAAAGCAAAACAGGTATTTAACATTTGTGACTGGTGGTATCTTTCCAAAATATTTGAATAAAAGTACATTGGGTTTCTTAATTAGGTTCCATACTAAAAATGAATGTTCAGTCATCATGTCTCTAAAAGGTTTGTCTTTGTATTACCATTAGCTAAAAAAACAACCTAATGCCAATCAATGCCAGATGAATTTCTTTACAAAACATTTTCTTATCCCTTGGCTGGTAAGTAGGAGGAGAATCTTCAGGATGAACATATATTTAAGTCAAGATTATTTTGTTGCCAGAAAAAAACATCAAATTAGAAAGATGCTCTGTAAGAAAAAGGTATAGAAAATGCCATAGTGATTTGTGTTGCAATTGTACCTGTGAGGTCTACTTTTCTTTTTGCAAATAAAAATTTGAGGGGATTTTTCCATGAAAACTGTGTTTTTCGGTCTATTCTGTTAACCTAAAAATTGCAGCAAAAATAAAATGCCCTGGCAATAAATCTTTTAATCTGAGAATGGAGAGGAAAAACTAAGCAAGTGCAAGTATCATTGAACTTTGAGATTTTTGCACACTTTTAGGTTCCCTGCACTGTCACCTTAAGTTAGCGGATCAAATATTCAGCCTAAGGCTCCTATGGCATAGGACAAGTTCCTAGACCAAGTACATATGCCCTAACAGGTGACTATAAAGGGCTCCTTGCTTTAGTGACTGGGCCACAGATAGATATAATTTCCCTTCTTTTCATTGTCAGTTCAATTTAATGTTTTATTTTATTCAGTCAGAACCATAAGAATCACATAATTTCTACTGGAAATCACACAACATCCAGCCTTATCTAACTTTCACCAAGCCCTGAAAGTGGGTTTGTAGAACTTTCACTCTTCTTCACCAAATCCCTTTGAAATCAATGGGATTTTCAGAGCAGAGTGACTGACAGATGGGGCCCTTAATCGATAGAGACGAGTAATTTTGATTACAGATTAAAGCAAAAACATCACATGTCATAAGGCAAACAGTATTTAATACTCTGCAGAAGACATTTTTCCAGGTATTAAATGTACCTAAAAATCAATTAAAATAAATAAAACAGCCTTCTCTAAATAAGCAACCGCAGCATTACTATCTAAGCTATGTCTTTCATTTGGCTGAGCTGAACTGCAGTTCAGCTCACATTGTACAAACAGAGATGGGTTGCAGCAGTGACACAAACCTTGCCTTGTAACTCCTTATCATGAGCTGGATTCTGATCATTATCAATTTAAATCTCCTGAAAGCTGCTGTGATTCTGGTTGTCAGTGACAGCACAGCTTCAAGTGGCAGCTCTGGATCAGCAAGGCTGGTGGAAGATGTGTCTGTGGCCTTTCAGCCTGTCTTGCAATGACAGCAGTGGACAAGGAGGGCAATGGCTCAGCAAGGGACAAGTGGGCACTGCACTAAAAGAAGATTGGTTTTATCCATACTTTGTCGTCACAGTGCCTCTGAAAATATCCCTGGTGCCAGATGGTGTCTCAACAATCTTTTCTTTTTATCATCCTCCTGGGTGTCCTGAGTGCAGTCCAGCAGGGATGCAACAGAAATGCTTTCACTGAAAAAATACCACTAGTAATGTAGATGACCAGCAACAGCAACAACATTGCTTGGGGTAGACGAGCTCATGAAACTCATACCTCACAATGCCACGGGGAATGTCATCTCCCAGTGACTCACTCATGGATCCTCCAGAGCTATAGGGGTCATATCCAAATTTATCACACCTGACCAGTCTTCAGTAGTCTTCCAACTTAAAAAAATATTACTTGCACATATTGAAAGATACAATTTGCAACAACTTGTAGTCATTCAGTTGGAAATTCCCATTCCACCACAAGAGGAATGGAGATCCCACTCTTGGTGATCAGTGATGTATAGCTCGTTTTCTACAAATAGAGAGATGTCAAATTCACAAAAAGCAGGCTGCTGTTCTTCGTTTTATTTTGTTAATAAAACATTGAGACTAATGAGGAATATTGCCTCTCACATATATATTTACCATGTTTATGGTGGACCAGAAAGCCTGCCTCCTGGGTACATTGTATCTCTACAGTATTTCCCAAGGATGTATATCAGGTTGCACAAGCGTCCTTCAGCTTCACAAACCCTCCAATTACAGCAATCATTTGCTTATGAATTTCAGTCTGCTGTGCAATTATTTGTAGAAAACATCTTTCCAAGCTCCTGGGAGACAGAGAGCACTACCAAATTCCAGATCAAGGTCAGGTGTCCCTGCCAGACCAATGGAAGCTCCTGATAGTACAATCAAAGTAGTCTTTCACTTCTTGGAAATAGCTGACATGTGACTTGGAATAAACCCATGATCCCACCAGGAAAATAAGGGTTGTGCATCCATAACATGGTAGCCTACAGAATTGTGGATGAAGGTTCAGTGCCCCTGATCCTTTATCAAGCCCTGGGCATTTCAGAGAAACTCTCATCCCAGACTGTGATTGATGGGGAGCTGAAGCAACTGGGACTTTCACCTTGACGAAGCTTTGGAATAATGTTATAGGAGCAACAGAGAATGCTGGCACATACTTTTTATGGAGTTCTGTGCTCTATACATGCAAAGATTGCACATGGAACAGAAAAATAGGAGGAAATATAAGTAATATTTGGTTCGTGGATCAGTCATTCTTCAGATCTTTCTTCTCCTGGAAGCAAGCATAACTAAAGTTTTCCATGATCATGCCAGCAGCCTGCAATGGAGGTGCTGGTGGGAACTTTAGACCAGGTGTTTTCCCAAGGGAGGCCTCAGGGAACAACATAAGGGCAGCCTGGCACCCATGCTCAATCCCACCTGCACGGGAGCTGATCAAGGCACTTGATGATCAGTGTGTGCTGGTGTCACAGAACACTCTCAGCATAGCCATAGGGAAGGGACCATAATGAGCACTCATATAAGAAAAGACTTTCTCCGGCGAGATGATCAGATCCCCCTTGGGTAGTTGGGGTCTAATTGATCACTTCCAGCTGCTCTACCTTTGTAACAGAACAGCTTTAGTTTGAAACAAATTAATTCCACATAGAAAACCAGTGCAATACCAAAATCAATCAAGTGCTCTTATTTACATAAAGACCAATATCCTCAGCCAGCACAAACTGGAGTGATTCTGCTGAAGCCAGTGGAGTTGCACTGATTTACACTAGCTCAGGCTCTGCTCTAATATTTTAGAAATAATGATCTAAACCCTCAGATAACCTATGCCAAAACAACTCCATCAAATTTACACACTGGCTGAGAACATGACCTTTTATTGAAATGAGAATGTTAGAATTCCCCTTTGGTTTGTTTAAAACATTGAAAAACAGTAACCAGGTTGTTGATTGGTATGCCCTAACCCAGAGGCACACTAGTTCAGATGCTGTGTGCTACATGACTGCAGTTTTTATGCCATCACTGCAAAAGTATTTCAGAGCAGTGACAGAATGGGTAGTAAGGAGGTAAACCTGCCCTGTGGCAGTCCTTCATTGCAGATACATTTCTCACTTGTCCAGATTTCAGAGTGAATACTGCACATGGTTTTGCCCTCTGGAGCATGAGTCTCCCTTTTTGTCAGTTTGTTTTTCTCTTTAGATTCAATAAGTGTTTCTTATGGCTCAGGTGCTTAATAGAGGATAGAGAAAAAGAAATGTGCAAATATGGAATTGAAGGTTCAGTGGCATTCATAAGCTTTTGACATTTTTGATTCTCTCTCTTTGTCAGGTTAGTTTCTGAGCTGAAGATACTTTATGGCAGAAGCAGATTCACAAGCACTTTTTCAAATGCTGTAGGTGAACTGCATTTGCACAGAAACGGAAGAATTATTCATCAACTCTCCAGTCCATTTTTTTCCACTCTGTACTCCTTAAATCTCTATGTGTTGTGATGGCTGTTGTTACTGAATTAGTGCATTGTCTTAACACTACAGAAATTTTTTCCATGTTTAGAAGTAGCATAAAATCTCTGGCATACTATCGTCAAAAGTTTGTGCATGAGGATAAATTAAGACCGTGGAATCATGGAATCAAAAAATGTTTTGGAAGGTACCTTTAAAGGCCCTCTAGTCTAATCCCCTGCAATGACCAGGGACATCTTCACCTGGATAAGGCTGCTCAGGGCCCCATCCAGCCTGATCTTGAATGTTTGCAGGGATGGTACATCTACCATGTCTGGGCAAACTGTTCCAGTGTTCTATCACACTCAATGAAAAAAAGTCTTTGTTATATCTAGTCTTTACTTTAAAAATAAATGACTGATAACACAGTTTGATTCTTTTGATCCCAATGAGATTACTTATATGAGTAAATTAATTCATAAATTTGCAGGTATTTCACTTTAATCTCAAAAGTGAAATGCTGACCTGTTAGAGTCAAATAAAATATTTGAAACATTGATTTTCATTATAATTTTAGCCCAGTGGCAACAAAAAGAGGGATAGGTACAGATGACAGACATGCTAAACAATGTATATGAAAAAGGCAATAAGACAATAAATTCAGTCATTCAGCTGAAGCACATGATTGTTATGATGATCCAGTTAAATTCAGTTAAATGTTCCACCATGGTTTTCCTTTTTAAGTAAATATGCATGTCAGCAGAACAATAGGAGAAGATACAGAAGGCAGAAGAGTCCATAGTAGAGGACTTTCTGGGTCCATCATATAACACAGGGATTTCTAAGAACACGGGCAACCAGAAAGAAGTCAATACCAATAAAACCTGTACAGGGAAGGAGTTCTAAGAACAAAAAAGCATGTCCAAAATTACTTTAAAAATTACTTAAAAGGAGCAATTAACAGCAAGGACCTTGCTTATGTATGTCAGGGAAATTGGAAACACTGCCAGTTTTAGTCAAACCGTACTGATTAATCAACAGAGAGCAACCTAATGGTTAAAAAATTTTATTTTTTTCCTGGCTCCGAGGGATGTATTTGAATGATTGTTTTAGTACCTAGGATTTTTGATGCATTTGAAATCAGAGTTGACAGAATAGAGCTGGAAGATGTTTTTGGAAGAATTAGTAACACAGTTCATATTTTGATTCCATAAAATTCAAGAGGCTTAAAAAATCAAGTACAATACCTTTTACTTTTGTTCTCAGGAGAAGAAATAGACAAGGCATTAAAATCTCAAACCTTCAAAGCTGATGAATGTCTGTCCTGTCCTCACAGTTTGACCTAACTTTACATATCTACACTTCATACTTAAGTGTAAACTGGTAGCAATTTTATCTATATTGAGTCTGCATAATGTAAAACTGTGATTGCCGCATGTTGCATTCCAATTTATCTTGATTCAGTGAGACACAACATATGGCCATATTACTCATTAACTTCTGCAAAATTATGCTACTGAGAAGAGAGTTTGCATGAGAATTGTTAGTGTCCCATCACAGTCCACCACAAGTCATATAAAGTACCTTCTGCCTGATGGTTTGACACACAGATGGATCTTGGTATCAGCTTGCAATCCATTTGTTAGTCAAGCCATATTAGCCGTGAAAGGTGTATACAGTAGTTTTTGCTCTATACTACCAGGGGTAGCAATGGGGGAAAGGAATCTTCAAAAAGATAAAAGGAAAGCTACAAACAACAAAGAAAATTGTTTTGATATGCACATTTTTAAGTACTCCATTCTCCTTTTTTATCTTTTCACAGTGCTTGAGTGTACATTTTTCTTTTTTTCTCTCTCTCTCTAGTTGGCCTCACCTTTGTTTTAAATTATTGTTTTCTTCCTGTCTTTGCAGCTTTCCCAAGTAGACTGTAAATCAAAAGAAGACCAGGCTGAACTCTTCCACTCTTTAAACCCAAAGGGCACTAAGTGAAAATTTTCAATTACAAGTACTTGGCTACAGCCTTCAATCCAGTCCCACTGCAAGTATTTTTACCAAGAGAAATTTGTTATTAAGGAGAGGAATATGCCCCTAATCACTTGATGGAAGCATGTTGTTGACACTAACAAGGTCTTGATCTAGAGACCTTAGATTTTTCAAAGATAAACCAAAGTTTTGAACCTGGAAAAAACATGCTTTTCCCTGGTAAAAGTGTTGGGAGAGACAGCCATGTGAGTCATGACTTAGCATGACCTCACTGTGCTGTCTGTGCTGTGCACAGCTTATTGGTGCAGGAAAAAGCTCAACTCCATATAAAATGACCCTCCCCCAAAACCTGCAGTTATGATGAAGTGAGGAAGGCAAATAAAAGGAAAAAATTGATCAATATACCAAAATCAAAAACACTACTGCCCATCATCATGGAAATTGTAGAAAAAAAAAGTGAAAAAAATTAAGAAATCATTTATTTGGTTATGATTTTGATGGAGTATTTATAAAATAAAAAAATTAATACAAAAAATCACTCAAGTTATAATAATAACTTTATTTCATAAGAAAGAAAAATAATTTTTAATTGATTCTCATCTTAGATGGTTGTATTATATTGATATGCATGGGCTTGTCATTTTCTGCTCTTAATGTGTGTAACCTAAAATTTACTTCAAGTTAGAACAAAAAAGGAACAATCATGGCTTCTCCCAATGCTAGTTTACTACACTTAAAGTGTGTCTCACATACATGATTAGTAGAAAACTACATTCTTTACCCTAATAAGCACTAGTTTTTGTGTAATTAAAATTGTCCAGATTTTGAATCTTAGTCATATAGTGCCTCTAGCACAAACCAGATCTCTAGTCCTGCAAACATATGCCCATACCTCACTTTACATAACCTCACATATGTCTAAATTTACAGAGCAAATCTGTGCCACCGAGCACAATTTTTCTGAGAGAAAGATGAAAATTGTTCATCAGTGTTTGGGGGAACCATGGATTCCTCAGGATTAATCCAAGAACAATTCAACAATAACTGTAAGACATCTGAAAAGTAGAACACTATTTTTAGAAAAGCATGCCTGAGCTTTTGAGCAAATGTAAGGCTCAGAGAATCTTATCTCGTAAAGCATTCCTGACAAAGATCATCCAACAGCATTAGGTAGAGGAGTCTGCAGGGATGAAGTGCTGTGATTACAAAAAGAAGAGGAGGAAAAGAATAAGATAGGACAAAAGAAACATCTTATGTGTGGCAAATTGTTTGGAAGCAAGCCATCTTTTTCTTGCTGTCACCACTAGAATAAATTCAAGATGCTTTCATCTGTAACAGTGTTTTCAAGTCTGCAAAAAAGCATTTCCCCACGCAGTTTCCAAAATTGTTGTATAGGAAAAAAATTGAGAAAACAGCAACAAAACAATTATAACTGTTCAGTCTGCATTGACAAATAACAGCTATCTAATTGCCATCATTCAGTTTGATCATACAGAGGCTTTTTAAACAAAGAGAACCAGTTTTACCACTGCTGAATGCTGGCTGTGAAATCCTACTTGCCAGGGCTATGGCCAGATGATTTATTTATGCACAGCTTGTTTGGACTAGTGCAGGTGATGAGCTGTGAAAAATTACAGATAAACATTTGGGGGTTAAATTATGGACATCACCTTTAAGGCACCTAAGACATAATTGTCTTTGTGTCTGCTGATTTTCAAAGCTACAGAGGGTTTCTGATGAGTATCATGGGAAGACACATTTTCATGCTATTTCCACCTCTAGCATTCTTTTGTGTTTGGGACAACAGACAAATTGTCTGTCAAGACAGCATACCTGGAGAGACATGTCCTTCTGCACAGTGTATTATATCCTCTTAGGTCAGTAGTAGCCAAAAGCCTTTAGCATCCAAAGGTTTATGATGAAAAACGTTCAATATTAAAGAAATCTGTATCTCAGAGTCAAATCCTAAAAGATGGCTATCCACACAATAAAAATCATTGATCCTGAATATCCTGTAGTAGCTGAGGCATAGACACTTAATTTTTTTTTCAATCTGCCTTTTTCAACTGTCAGTACTGTTGTGATCATTGTTTTCATGAGCCAGATACACCTCAATACAGAAGATAAAGAAACGTGCTGAATATGTTCCGTCATTACAAACAATAAAATATTTTTGTAGATGTGTCCACAGCTAAACACATCCATTTATTTTAGGTTTGAGAGTTTGCTCACATTCCTGCTTTTTCTATCCTAGGTGAGTACTGGTTCTGAGAAGGCTTCAAAAAAAATTTTAAAAGCTTAAAATTCCCTCAGAAAGTAAAAGAAAGAAAAAGTTCATTGTGCCCATAGAGTGAATTTAATTTGAATATTTAATTTGGAATATAGTGATTCAGATAGAGGCATTTGTCTTTAAAAGTCTTAAGTCCCATTCATTTTAACATTATTCATGCTTCCCTCCATTCTCTTAGGTCATGCAATGTTTCACACTTAACAATGAAAATTGTACTGCACAGCACATTAAGTTGCTTATTTTCTATTAAGTGTATTGCTTCTCTTTCAGCTGTGAAATGTTACACTCTATTTCTTCGCATGGATGGAAGAGATGCCATGAGGAAGAAAATATTGACTCTCGTCTCTGCAAATGTTTTGAAACATGATCCCTTTGACAAACGTAGAACTGAACTAAAATAATGATTCTCAAAAAGAGCTAGAAGCTCAATGTCACAGATCTTTACTAAAATTAGAAATTTTATTCTTATATTTGTGCAAAATATGTACCATAAAGTTGTTGCAAAACTAGGCTTAAAAACTTACTTATTTAACTGTATTGCACTGTTCTACCATCAAGGTTCCTTAAGGTCAGAACTGACAAACATATGGGTTGTTTGCTAAAACTCTGGAAAAGTCTAATTCAGTGAAATGAGAGTATTGGGCATATTGTACTATTGTATAGCTAAATGAAAAAACGTCTCTAGATAACAGTCCAACATGCTTCCTGGAAGTTTCACTGGATGGTGAAAAACTCAGTCCTTAGTTTTAAATGTATCAGACAAAAGTAGCCCCAAGGTAAGATCACACTTTTGGGTTTTGCTTCATCCCTCATTTTATAATAACACAATTGGATGCTGTGTACTAGTATAGTGTACTCTAGTGTGTTCTTGGATAAGTGTACTTGGCATTTCCAAAATATCTGGAGCTATCTACATGGCTTAGATACAACAATTCTTATCTATCACCAGTTTAAAAATAGTGCCACTCTAATCACCCCCCTGCTTCTGAAAATTTATTTTAACCTCGTGATTTATGTTAGAATGATTGCCTGTGAAAACTGCTGAGCAGTAGCTTCCACAAGTTATTTCAAGTATCTTGCAAAAATCGGTGCTAAATGTAAAAGATGATTACCACAAATTGTGACTTAATGATAGCCTGTCTTCAGAGCAGAAACAAAACAGGGTTTATTTGGGTGGTTCTGTCTTACAATTGTTTATACTTACAATTTTTCAATATATTTACATGGAGCAATAAAAATTGAAACTTGACTTGCTGCTGTGTTCCATTTTGATTAAAAACATGGTGATTGTCATGAAACAGGAGTAACCTGAAATCAAAATGACCCTTTCAACAGGCTACGACTCTTCAGATAAAGGCAGCTTTGTTTGCATCCCTACTTTTCACCCTAAATCTCAGTACTTTATTGTTAGCCTTCATAAGGGACCTCTTTTGAGTAAAGCGATACCCACCATCACTTATTGGTGATTTGTAACCCAGGAACTTTTTCAAAACTTCTTTTCTCCATATAGAACTGAATAGAATGAAACTTCTATTTCACAGCAGCTGAACTTTTTCACATCTGTTTTCTTTCCTGACTCTAACAAAAATAATTTCCGCAAGTATTTTTAGAAAAAATTGAGTTGTGCTGACTGTCTCCTTGCTTTCCTTCTTGACAATTCTTTATTTCTTTATCATTTGTCTATAGCTCATCACTTTGAACTGATACAAAGAACTTCATAAAATCTTCAGATGAAATAATTTTCAAAATAACTGTGTGGTTGCAAAACCTCATATTGCTATTCTTTTCCCATCCTTCACCTCCACCCTGTCCCCAAGAAATATTTCGAACATTCTACTAAAGAATAGAGTAGGCCAGAATTTTTGGGTGAATCATTTAATTCCAGTAAAAGACAAAGTATTGAACATGAAAATTTTTCATATTTAAGAGAAAAATAATTATTTTTATAATCATACAGTATTTTATGAGACAAGCATCTATACTTAAACCAGTTCAACTGAAGATTTTACAGATTTTAAGCTGATTTCCTTCACACAAAATGTACCCAAGGAGTAAATACTAGGGGAGATGCCTAGTATTTTCATTTCATTCAGCATTTTCATTAATCACTTGGAGGATGGGACAGAGTATATCCTCAACAATTTTGCAGGTTTTTCAAAACTGGGAAGAATGACTGATACGCCAAAGGGTTGTGCTGTCATCTAGAATGACTTCAAAGGCTAAAGAAATGGGCTGACAGAAACCTCATGAAATTTGTCTAGGAGAAGTGCAAAGCCCTGCACCTGAACAGGAATAACTCCACCTACCAGAACAAGCTGGGGACAGGAAGGCTTGAAAGCAACTTTGAACACCAAACCCTGGGATTCCTTGTGAACACCAAGCTGACCATGAGCCAGTGGTGCACGTAAGTGTCAAAGAAGGCAAACAGCCTCCTGGACCCCATCAAGGGGAGCACTGCCAGCAGACTGAGGGAGGTGATCACTCTACTCTCATCAGCCCTGGTGAGATACACCTGGAATACCGGGTTCAGACCTGAGCTCCTCAGTACATGAGAAGTATGGACCGACTGGAGAGACACTAGTCAAGGGCCTTTAGGATGGCTAAGGGATGTGATCATCTCTCCTGTGAGGAAATGCAGAGAGAACTGGAACTGTTTAGCCAGGAGAAGAGAAGGCTCAGAGGGATCGTATCAATATGTATAAATCCTGATGGGGGTGAGTAAACAATACATAGCCGGACTCTTCCCAGTGGCACCTGGTGACAGGAGGCAACGGTCAGAAACTGAAATATGGGGAATTCCATTTAAACATGACAAGAAACTCTTTCTCTCATATGGTGGTTGAGCACTGGCACAGATTTCCCACAGAAGTTGTGGAATCTCAAACACTGACAAGAGCCTGTTCTGAACACCCTGCTCTAAATGAATCATCTTTCATTAGAAGGGTTGATCTCCAGAGTCCCATCCAGCCTCATCCATTGTATTGTGCCATGAAAATGAACCATCTTTTGTGTCCAATGCAGTCAGCTGTGTGAATGTCTCCAAACAAAAGTAAAACCTGCAAACAAAGCTCTCTTTCTTTTCATAATGGCTTGTGTGTTTTCCCTGCTGTTCTCCAAAATTGTACTCTTTGTAGGAGATTCTGTTGATGAGTGTTACTTCATCAAGAGTGAAGGTGAATCAAGAGCACTCATTTTTCCTAAGTAACAGGTTGTTGCTTCTAACTCTTCAATATCAGCAGAAAAATATTTAGAAAGGAGCCACGGGGCAGGGAGCTAGACACTTTTGTTCATCTCACTCACAGGCAATCAGTTCACCAAGAAGTTGTCATCTGAAGTCAATCCACTGGCTTTGCAAAGTGCATGCAATCTCAGAATTGTTTTCTCAGATGAGGCTGCATCTAGCAAAAAATTTGGAATTAAGCTTATCCACCTGTGGACCATTATAACAGCAGTGGCAATTTGGTAGGGCAAGAAACATACAGGCAATTTAATCTGTAACTAACAGACAGCCTGTTTGGCATGGGAGAGAAAGGGAAAAAACCAAACCCAAGCAACCCAAGAGATAAGGATTAAAGTCAGAAGAATCCCATATGAAAAGATTTCCTTTTTCTGCCTCTAAGAACATAACCCATTTTTATTTCTGGTGAGGGGTTTCTTTGTGTTTTTATTCTTTTTTCCCCCCTTCAAGTGCTCTTTTTTCCTTGCCCTATTGAGCTTACTGAAGGGATTTCCAGTAGTGGTACAAGAGTGTGCACACTCCCTCTTTATTTGCAGGATGTCAAGGTGCATGCAGGTTTCCTTTAGGCTACCTGGAGGGAAAAGGCAATGGCCTGTGCACTAAGCAGACATCCACAGCAATACTTTAGGCCTTCATGATCCCCTTGGGGGGAAGGAAAGCTTCAGGCTCTTACAGTCTGGAAGAGCAGAAAGGTAGATAGATTCAAGCCTCAGTAGTTCTGTGTTAAATACTATATAGGAAGGGAGATGCTCTGAGAAATGCCAATGGAAATGTAAGAAGAAGGATGAAAATCATTCGAGGCATTGCTATGAATATATATTTGTCCTGGATTGCAATCCAAAATTTAGCTAGTGATGGTGACATACTGACCAACAGTCAGGCAGACCATTTTCTACAGACAAACTATTTTCTACAGTGTGTTGCAGAAACCTTGATTAGTGTTCAGCAATTCTGTGACCAGAATAACTCTACAGGTATGCTTCCCAATCTTCCTCTTCGGATGTTAACCACTCTAATTTCCCTGGTGAAAAGTCTGCAAGCACTGTTTTGCAGTTATTTCTGGGTAATATGATTTATTTATAATGCAACACAGGCTGTGGTTCTTGCAGAGTGAAACAAGTAAGTATATTCTATCCTGCATTAAATGGGATAAAAGAAGCATCACCTGTGGTATGAGGTCTGCTTTGGCATATTGCTCTGGCACTTTTTGCACAGGAAGGACCTATTTCCAATTTATCCTGTCATCCATCCAACAAACCAGGAATTTTCAATTTCTTTCCACATTCCTTGGATGTTCTCAGATATGTGTTAAAATATATAAGGTGCATAATTGATGCAACACCTAATCACATTTTACTTGTTTTACTGGCATTTCTTATCTTATACTAACATCAAAGGACAAACATAGCTACAGTGGGAGAGCCAATGAGATCTTGATACTGAGCAAACTGTTCCCAGCTTGAAGAGGAATCATGAAAAGCATGCTTTACAGTGAAATCACTTCCCCACAGACTGATGCATGGGAACCTGTTTTGAGAAGGGAATGGTTACAGGTAATACTTTTGTTAAGAGCTTCCTAATTGTTTTCATGCATTCTGATCATAGCCTTTCAAAAATCTTTGTTTTCTCCATGTCTCTTTTCACTGAAGAGGACCAAATGAAATTCCCAACAATACAGCTCAGTACTGTTTCCATAAAAAAGGATTACTTTGGAATGACATCAGACTTTTTCATTTCCATTCCCTATCTGCTTTCTAATGAACAAAAAGTTCTTCCTCTGAGATGCTATAGCATATTGTAGGATACAGATTTCCAGACTTCTGGAATGCACAACATCCCAACTACTTTGACCTGGGCTATCCCTGAATCCCATTCTTGCACCATTAACTACCTACACCATCTCACTGTGAGTTTGCTTTATTTTTCACTGATACCTTGAACTGTTTCCAAAACACATCAAGTATTTGTCATATTGAATAACCACTCTCTTTATTATAGTCTTTTTGCATATCATAGAATAATTTGGGCTGGAAAGGGCCTGAAAAATCCTATAATTCTAACACCTTCCCCCACCATGGGAGTGGATGTCACCTACTAGAGCATGTGGCTCAAGGCACTATCCAACTCAGCCTTCAACACTTCCAGAGACAAGGCATCCACAGCTTCTTTGGGGAAACTGTTTCTGTGCCTCACCAGCCTCTGATTAAGGAACTTTTACCTAACACTTAATCTACATATCTCCTCTTTATTTTAAAATCTTTCCCCTTCATCCTATCTTGTCTTCTTCTCTCATACATTTGTTACAATCTAGGATGTGGGCTGTTCGGGAAATGTTACAGGAAATATTCAACTTAAAATTTTTGGATTCAGTTGTGTGATTTACAGGTAGTATCCCTGATCTCACACTGGATATGTTTTTGGTATAGTTCTGTGGCAACTTGTTTGTGTTATGTCTCTTGGTGCTTCTGGAGGCTGCTGAGGAAGTACTAATAGCAACTGAGTGAAACATTTAGGTTTTAAGGGTATAGAAGCTTCCTATATGTCAGACTAAATATCTGCTCAATTCCTTAACAGCTCTCTACAGTTTTAAATTAAACTATATAATTTAAAAGTAAAGTTTTGCCTGATAATAATAATTCAGAAAATACACATCTTCTTTTTGACTAATAGGTACAAATTACCCATAATTTTAAACCTGATATTAATACTAATATTGGTATCACAGCACTGAGATGAACTCCCTGTTCATCAAGTGTTATCATTGCAGACATCTGGCAAATTGGTTGTTAACTTCTGACTCAATTGATATGCCTTTTAATATTGCAATATTCTGTTTCAGAAAAAGAGTGCCCATTTCCCATTGATGAACCATTTTAATGATTTTATGTAGAAATACAGCTAATGAAAAATAATGTCAAGGGACTTCTAAATTCAGTTTTTTATTTTCCATTCCAGCAGTACTCACTGTAATATCACAAAATTATGTCTTATGAAGATGATACACAGGTACATTTCGCTTTCTGTTTCAGACTGCCTACCATAAATAGGAATGATTACACTAGTACCAGGAGAATGTCCTACAATGCTTGGATTGTCCAGCAAATAGAAGCATTAAAATAATTTATTCTTTCTATTACATTTGGCACATGCATTGCCTGAGGCACTCATCTTTCACAGTTACTGTTCTCTTTTGCTTTGAGCGTCCAAATGAGGAAATGAGATCCCTAACTTAGTTTAAATTTTAAAATCAGACTAATACTAGGATTAAGAATATGCCTATATAGCCCACATATAAGAATATTATAAGATACTAGATGTACAACTGAAAGCTCATATTATCACTGTCACTCCATTAGATTCCTTTCTTGAGCACCAGTATGTGGCAATTATTGCAAAATACAGTGGAATATAGTAATACATAAATGTTCATGCTTGGTCAGCTCAGTGATCTATTCAGCTCAGTATCCTGTCTTTATTAGCAGTTAATCACAGATGTTTCCAAAATATGAAGACTCTATTATCCTGTAAATTGTTTCCCAGACACCTATTTTTCCACAAGTTCTTTCATTTCAGGGGTTTGATTATATGCTGAAGTGTGAATGCTTATGGCTCTTTTCTACTTTACCATATCTGCCACAATATGAAAAATCGTTTGACAGTCATACATGATAGAGGTTCCAACAACTTGACTTGTCTTCAGGTGCAGGTCAGACACAGATTTTGATTAATAATGCCAGGTTGTCCTATATTAGGAAATCTTACTGTAATTAGAATAATTGTAATTGTAATTCTATTAAATTTAAATAATAATAATATTAATAATAATAGTAATAGTAATAATGTGTAAAAATTGATGGTAAAGCACAAGATGCTGGAAAGAGCTTTATGGCAGTGTGCACCAATCTGACACTGCCTGGTTACAGGTTAAATTACCTACACTCTTCTTAATAAAATAAATTTCTTGTTAGATTTTAAACATACAGGTTATTTCCAATAAATATTTTGGCAATCTCAAAGCAAATGATCCTCACATTAATCAGGTTTTGTATGAAAATGCTCCAATTCTAGTATTCAGGCAAATGCTCTGACTCATATTTGTTCCACCTATAAAAACATTTTACCATGTTTTTTCCAGCAGGTAGGTGATAATTAGCACTTTCATTTATTTCAGCCATTTCAATTGATTCCAAAATACGGTTCAGTGATCTGTTCTCTCTTGGATGAAATCCACATGGTTTCAAAATACAGACACATTTGCCACTTTCCAGTCCCACAGGATGGCAGCTGATTTTAATGAGATTTTTAAACATTTTCCTCATTGGATCCGCATTAAGTCTGTTTTGGGGTATTTTCAGAACCCTGCAAAGCATTCAGTCTTCAGAACTTTCAACTTAATTTATCTTTTTGTTCTGGCATGTCTCAATAGAGAGCTTGCAAGACTCTAAACACAGACAGGAAGGAAAAAACAGCCCGGCATGATGATAAAGTCCAGCACTTTGCTGAACAGGCTTGTAAGCGCAATAAAACCTGAAACAAAGCACTTCTAGAATGTGCACAATTTGTCCATGCTCCAGGAGGCACGCACTACAGTCCCAAAGCAGTGCAAGTGGCGCACTGTTCTACACTGAAATAATGTACAAATCTCATAGCAATCTGGTGGGGATTTTGGAAAAGAGGTGGTGGGAGAGTTGTGAATAGAAAAGGAAAATCTAGTGAGGAGTAGAGAGAAAACACAGTAAAGTTGCTCTTGCAACACGTTACAGATGAAATCCCAATTTCGGGGGCTTGGAAGCAATTAGGTTTTGAGTGGAAATGCTCAGATTTTAAAAGTAATTTCTTAGCACACACAGAGTTGAACTGCATATGCAATTTAAATCAGTAAATGATGTTTAAGCAAAATTATTTCTTTCTGGAAATATAAGGGTATGCCGTTTATTTTCATGTTAGTACTGGACAAATCCTTATCACTGTTAAACTCAATTTTAATAGTAACTAAAGTGTTATTTTACTGTGTCATCAGTAACTAGAAGTGTGTGTGGAAACCAGTAATAAACCAATTAATTTTCTCTGCATTGAAAAATTAATAGACAATTCTATTTTGCAAAATTCAGAAATCAAAGGTTTGTTGATACAGGGCAAGATTATCATAAAGGTGGCTTTCTGTCACTTGCCATGACAGAACATAAGACTACCAAAATTAAAATGTGTACTAGATGTCATCTGTTATTCTTTTAATACCATCACCACATCCCACTGACTAGCAAGTCCACTAACACTAGATCTTAAATCACACATAAGCTGAAGCAAATACTCTGAAATCTAACCCATAAAAGCTATATGCAATAAATTCTATTAAGCTAAATCATGTTTCTGTGAGGATAAATATCACAACACCATGAATCTTTCACTAAACAGACATTTCAAAATTGCAAAGGAGTCAACATTCTTAATCAGCCAGGACCACATTAGGAATTGTGATACAGTTCATTACTTTTGAGATGTTGCACAGCATTAGAGACTTCCATAGGCTTAATTTGACATTAAGCCATCAAACTGTGTAAAATAAATTATAAGAAAAAGAATTTCACATTTACCTTCCAAACAGATCTAAATTTTGCATGCATATTTTCTTCCTGAGACTATAAAGGTAGAATATGAAAAATGTATGTTTTAATATACATTAAAAAATAAATCCACATTAACCTCTGTTTCTTCTTAGCCATTTAACTCACAATTAAGCTTTGAGAAAATAACATTTTAATATAGCAGCTATTGCTATTGAAAAATGTTAGCACTCTTGCATATTTTTTTCTACACCAAGTTTATACTAAAAAGTAATATGTTCTACAATCTATTTGAAGAATTTTGTCTTTTCTGTTATCCATACTTTAAGGCTAAGAATTCAGAATGCTTCAGTCTTTATATAAATGTACCTTAGCATTTAAATTGCTTTCAAATTGTGTTTGAAAGAATTTGGAAGCCTACATTCAAGGTTTATTTTCTCTAAATTTTTAAAGTATGAACTACCTTCTGATAATGTTCAAAACCACATTAGAGGAAGTTTTTCAGCTCAAAATGTCTCACTTCCCACCCCTGCCAAGTTTCAAGAAGGGACCGTCATGTCTGTCATCTTCCGTATTCACTGAAACACCAAAAGATACACATGGGACATAGAGACACAGAAATGCCAAAACTACACAGTGAGACAGCTCTAGGTGAGGAGATGCACAAAGGACAGTGAGTGAAAACAGAGCCTTCCCTAACCCCCCTGCCTGTCACAGACAGCTCCTCTGTGTATTTGGGTAAATGGTACTGCTGATATCCAGAGGAAGTGGAGCAATGCAACCTGTTGTTCTTAAGAGATGGAAACAGATCATTGTAGTTTAGGATATGTACATAACCTGTTTCCTATAAAGCCTTATAAAGTCTTTATTACCAAGTCTTTACTCCTGGCTATTTTAACACCTCATTTTTGTTTCATGCCCCACTCCTGCAAAATTTTACAAAGCTGCGTTGAATGCTAAGCCTTGTCAGCAGCCTCAATCATCTCAGTGGCTCTCTGATCCAAGAAGGGAAATATACTTTTGATCTTCACAGGCCTGAGGCTTTAAGTTTCACAGTCTGAGGCAGGAATTTAATTTATGTTTCCATATGAGCATTGCTGTAACCAACCATAATAAGTAATACCTGTGTATGAGTATGATATAATTAAAACATGTAACTAGTTACATTAAGTATCAGTCCTGTATTTGAGGTGCTGAAGATTAAAAATGCCCCAAAACAAACAATCCTTCCTGTTGAGCTTGTCAAATGGGACTGATTGTGCTGTTTGGAATTAATAAAAGGGGCAAGGAAGGGGCCATTTCAGGAGATCAGCATAACACAGGTCTGGCTGCCTGCAACCAGAGCTCAGGCTATTTGGTACTGTAGAAATCTATTGCAGATCTCCCTTGCCTTCCAGTACTCTGGGATTTCACCTTCTGAATTAATGGGAATAGAATGAAAACTAAATGTCCTGCCAGAATCACCATATTCCTATCTGTTCATCTGACTTTCTGTAGTCTGGAAATAAATTGAAAGAGAAAATTTTTTTCAGATAAAGTCTCTGAGATCTGAGGTGAAATTGTTTGCACATGATTTCTAACTTCCCTTTTGGTGTCATTTGAAGGATAACAGAGTGCTGATGTTCTCTTGAATTAATTATTTTCTCCTTTTTCTCCTCTGCAAATGAGTATTCCTTTTGAATAATGAGAACCTGCTTAGGAAAGACAATTTTTATTGCTCTTTCTGACTTACTATGTCAATGGATACATTGTATTTAATGGCAGAGAATTATTCACCTTCTATCAGCATTTTTCTTGATTAGGTTTCTCAGAATGCCATGCCTGGCTTTTGGAAGAGGACTGCTCTGTTCACAGCGGGAATGAGGGGATTGGCCTTCTTTCTGTGCAAGACTCTGCCTACCCGCCACACACATTGTATTAACTTGTCAGAGAGCTGATGTACAGCAGGATTAGGTGTGCAAACGATCTAAAGAAAGGATATGGAAACCCCTTCCAGTGTCAGAACAGGTGCCAAGTTCCATGCTTAGAAAGAACAATCAGCTCTGTGAATGCAAGACTTTGCAAGATAAATGAAGTCTATCTTTAACAGAAACATATCAGGTTACCCCATGAAAATTAGTGTCAACAGCACTGCATTAATGCAAAAAGGAGAAAAGTTAAACTAGGACAAACAAATCAGAGTATATTTTATATAAAGGATGCAGAATATAAACTTCTCTGTCATTTGGCATTGGTAGGACTGGAGCTGAAAGTCTATGGCCACTTTTGGGCACCACTCTTCCAGATAAACATGCATTAATTTGAGTGGAGGTCCAGGGCAGATCAAGAGGAGCAAGTGGTAGTTTAAAGATGCAGCTTCTGAGGAAATTTTGAATAATTTTTTTCTACTTATTCTGCAAAATAAAAGTGAGGGGCTGTAGAATGATATTCAACAAATCTGTTAGAAGCTTTGAATACTAAGCAGTAGTCTGGTCTCCATATCAGTGAGACAAGGACAAGACATAATTGGTGACAAGAGAGATTTTGATTAGTTTTTAGAAAGATTTCCAACTCAGAAGATTGATCAACCAAGGAACAAATCCTGTGAACTTTCCATTGCTGGAAGTTTTGAGTGCTCATATTAGACAGATGTCTATCTAGTATGACACAAGTACAGGTAACTTGGAAAAATCTCTCATGTTCTATTCTAAGCATCAATTTGTTTCACCTTTCTCCCTACTGCAGTTCTATAAACTTTGAATACACAGTGTAAATGAAAAAGACACAGGCTGGAGCCATAGTCCAGCAAAAAAGAATCTAAGTATTTGTACTTCATTAAGCAAAACGCTCAGGTGCTAACAAGACTTGAGTCTGACAAAAGCAGGACAAAATCAAAATCAAGGAGTGATGATAGCACAGCTGACAGATTGGATAACAAAGATGAGTAGCAATTCTGTTTATGTCTACTGACTCAATTATAGCTCTATTACTATCCTTGAATAAATGATTTGTTTTAAAAAAAAGCCAAAGGAAATAACATGGAATAATGTGCAAAGGTTCAATGCAATAGTAATTAGGATGTGTTGTGTCTACAGTAAGACATCCAAAATACAATTAATTAAAAAGTATTTAATTCTAAACCACATTTACAATACCATTCTCTCCACAAACAAAATTGTTTTAAACTAGCAATGGGAGATAATATCATCTTTACTTTGCATAAAAAAAAATTTAAATCTGTAAGACCTATTCACTTATGTGCCTTTTAAACAGAACCTTGAAAGATATATTCTTTCCTTTTAGTGTCTTCTTTTGGTGCAAGCTAAAATTATCTAACTATTATAATACCAAAAAAAAAATACAAAGATAGTCATTGAGTAATGAATATGATAGTTTTCAAGCTGGGAAGTATTTTGCATTCTTACTTGTAGCACAAATGCTTTATTGCAAAATGACAGAGATTTTTTATAGTTCTTGCAAATATGTCTGCCACAAACATAAAATGTCACTAGTCACTTACCACATTTAATTTTAGCTTGCAAAGTGGAGTTTGAAATACTAGATCTGAAATCTTTGACTGTTAAAGGAAAGAACAATCTCTCAGTTTAAAACACCATTGTCACTTCCCTCAACAAAAACCTCAATTTAAAGTTTGAAAAAGTTTGGAAGCAGCTGAAGATTTAAATGTTACAGACAAGTCTCATCATATATTGACAGCCACTGCATAAAAAATATAGGCTACTATGCAGTAGAAAGAATGTATTCTCTTTGACCACATATTATGGAATTTATTTTGAAGTACATTCATGCAGATAGCAATCATGAAAACAAATAAAATTCAGATATTTCTAAAGGTTCTAGTTCTTTGTACTTTCTAATGCAAAGAATTCATAGATCTCAGGATTAATATTCATTGTCATCTAATATATTACTAATAGGATGCAAATGTGGTCTTACCTTTCATTTTCATAGCAGGTAGTGTAAATTGCATACAATTTACATATTCATGGTATGATAATTCACATTAGAACAGCTGATGTCAAAATGCATAAATACATGTATTTTTTATGTTTAGTGATGATAGATACCTTGAAGCATTAGGTAGTGATACATATCCCTTTTTACTTACTATTTGATTAGATATACTACATCAGGAGGCATAGAAAGGAAAAGAGAGTTGTAGAGGTGTTCAAATACAGCCACTGTTAGTTTGGAACTGCTTCTGAGGTTTGTATTCAAAATATTCATCTCAGAAAGAGAGCATTCCTTCAGGAGAGATTTTAACTTTTTATAATGGGGAACAATATATCTCTGATGTCCCTGTTGCTTCCATCTATTGCAAGATATATTTAAACTATTAATGGCCTACAAAGAAATAAAAATACCATTAAAGGGAGTATGATCAGATGCTGGGAGGCAGTGCTACTGTTTATATTGTTCTAGCAGTGCAAAACCTCCTGAAACAAGGATCTTGAGCACAGAGAAATTGTCCCAGCAAGTGTGGCAGAGGTCTGGCATGAGGAGCAAAAACCAACCAAGGCAAGGAAAGAAGACTTTTCTGGAACCTGAAAAGATCAGTGAAGATTTACTTTGGTTCAGAAAGCTATTGATACCTTTCAGTTAGGAAAGCCTGAGGAAAAGACCAGCACACAGAAAGCACAGTGTCTGTGAAGTACTTAAATTCCTTTTCTTTGGTGTGGCATCTAACAGATCTGATTTTTCTGAGCTCATAGCATTACTTTTTCTGCCTTATTGTCTTATTAATCTAACAATTTAGAGTGTTAGAAACCTTTTTGATGGCTTCTGCCAAGTCACATCAATAAAATAGAAATGACTCTGTTGTCCAGAAAAATCAGATTCATTATGTGGTGTGTAACCAGCCAATAATGGCTTGCACACTTGATAGAGACATTGATTATTTATTTCAGAGTTGCACAAGCCTGGGCGCTTGGTGGCATTCCACAAATAAAGAACACAACTATCAAAAACTTTTGCTATTTATACATTTTAGCAAACAAAGGAATTAGTGGTTACACACTACATAGTTCTCTTATTAATTAGTATTCTATCTTCTATTGGTTAATGATTTTCTCACCTCTCATGATAATTGGTTCACATGCTCTGTCTTTCTCTTCTTTAGAGTGGGTGGGTATCTTGGCTCAGTGGTCCATGAGTCAGCAGTCACAATCTCCCCCTGTCAGAATTACCTTTTACCCCACTGGAGCTGATTTCAACACCATTGCCATTGGGTTTGTTAGTTTCTTCCATATCTCAGGAATTCTGCCAAATGTACTTGTGGCCCATAAATTCTGAGCTTTTTGTGTCCATTCTCCTTCTTTACAGCTTTTTTAACCTCCCCCTAGGTCTGAGAGTATCAAAACCTGTCCAGCCCTAAATATTAACAAGGCATTTCTATGAGCTTGTAATTTGTTTTTCTTACACATGAACATCACTCAGAGCTTGCTAGCTGCTATATGTTTCAGGGATTAGATCTCCCATTTTATTGATTAGTCTCAAGATTATATAAAGATCAAACATTAAAAAAATTGCTTTCTTAAGAATATTTTACCTATTTTACATTTTGCAACAGCTCCAGCCTAGGGGTCTGTGCCAAGAGATGTTTCAGTCACAGGTTCACTTTGCAGGGGACCCTCATTGTCCCGTAAAAACCTGGCCCTGTCTCCTGTGCTCAGGAGGAATAGTGTCAGTCTTAAACATTAAAAGTCATGGGGCTGATCCCCAGATTAGTAGCAGAAATCCTGCAGTTTAAAAGTAAAAGTACATCTCATTCTCTACTCTACCGCCGGTTAGTAGACTCGTGGTGTCTATACACACTACACCTTCAAGTTTTTCTGTTAGTTGTTGAGTTCCATATATTTTGTTTTGTTGTTTATTTTTTAAACAGTCATAATAACTCTATAGCTGCTTAACTCTATAGTTGCTTTTTTTTTAACAGCTAGGTCTCTAATAAACTTAAAGTCAAATTCTGAGCATTATGAACCTTGATTAATTCTAATTGCTGCTACTCAAGACTCAAAACTCTCATCAAAAAAATTCCTACTCCATGTGAAAAATAACCGCAGGATTTGTCAAAAGCTTTTTTTACCTAGTGTGCATTTCAAAGAGCAGCTCAGTTCAGAAACTGTAGAAAACATATCTTTTCCCCATGTGTATACCATGTGACTTCTGCTCACTTCAGTTAAGAAAACAAGTGTCTAACACCTTTAATTCCTACCAGCCCTGAAAAATTAACCTCTCTGAAACAGCTGATGTGACTTTTTATTACCTGGGCAGTCATAAATTTTTTGCCCAGTTCTCATGGAGAGATCAAGGGAATAAAAATTAAGATGAAGGAATGGTTGCAACAAAAGATATAATCTTTTTGTGTGGTTTTTAATGGGAATGCCTTGACTTACAAGTTCAGGTTGAGTTTGAAGACTCAAAGCTGGAAAAAAAATCTTGTTTTTCTTCCACTTAACATAAGCACTTTCAATTTGGAATCAATTCAAAGACAATAAATGCAGAACATTACGATGCTATTTCTACAGAACCGCTTTTGCAGACTTGAACTACATTTAGAAGTCAAGCTTGTCAAAACATGTCGAGAAAGTGATGAAGCACCAATGGAGTCTGTACAGCTGAAACTGAGCATAAACCTTCCATTAAGCAGCCCTCACTGTCATAAACCTGCACCAACAGTCCTCCCTACCCATGGCAGCTCCTGGGCTCACTTTGTCTTGATTTGATGCTCAAGAAGGGGAGTTTGGGCCAGAAGACCCAGTGTGGTCCCTTCCAACCTTCCCCATTCTGTGATTCTGTGTTTCTGTGATTCTGTGAATAAAAAAGCAAAGTGAGCTAAAGGCCATTTTATGAATGTCATTGCTCTGACTGTGGTAACACTAAAGGAAAGAGCAATATTCTCCCATATATTTGATATTATTAAGTGTACAAGAAAGACTTTGATTACAAACAAGATAGAGCTGTTTCTCTTGTTGCTTTGCTGTTTTCTAATATGTTCTCTTTTATAAGTACTGTTCTTAATGAAGAATATAAAAAACCAACAGTGACAAAACCATAGACAACAAGCACAGCAGCTATGATTGGATAACATATTTCCTTCCCATTGTGACAGAAAAGAAATATATATTGAATTAGATGCAGATTAAAGTACTGACAGTTTATCACAGTTGTGCTTAACAACTGCTTAAAGAGATATTAATCAATGGTTTGAAATAATAGCTGTGCATTTGAGTAAGAAGCAGACTTATAATGTGATCTTTTTATTTACTAAAACCGAAAGGTATTTTGTTTTATTTTTATGAGAACATAACCAAAGTCACCCACGTAATGAAGAGCTTAATACATTTCAAGCTTCCTTTGCTCACTTGACACAAATTAAAACTAAGATAAATGCCATTTATGGGTCACATTTCCTACTTCTAGAACTACTGAACTACTGAAAAAAAAGCAGAAGGGGAAAATCCTTTTTATTATTAGGATGTATATTACTTTTGGGTGAAACCATGAACAAACCTGTAAATCTTCATAGATAAATATGAAAGAAAATAATTATTTTTTTTCAGGCAGATTTCATAAGTATCACTTCACTGTATGTGTTGATTTTTATTTTAAAAAATATATTCCATGCAATACTAGAAACAATAAATACTATCAATTGTTATAAAAGAGATTTCTAGTTATTCACCACCTCATTTTCACCCTTTGTAGGGGGAAGAAAGTATTGGTTTAAAGAGGAGATGGCACAGCACAACCCCTCCCAACACTTAGAAATAAAAGGCAATACAATATCTGTCTTCATAATCTCTTCAGAGAAGACAAAAAATGAACAGCAGACAAGAAGATAAAGAGTTGAAGCCTTCTTAAAGATTCCATGCTGTAGGCAGGGACGGAGAGGCCCTTGCCTGGAAGCTTACGGCCTGAGTGCAAGTGAGGGCACAGCTGCCTGGGTTGACAATCACCTTCACGGGGCATCCTGTGCATAATGTGCCCTTGGGGGTCCTTGTTCTCTCCTCGTGACTGACAATAGGGAATTCAGTGTAAAGTGGGAGGAAGAAAAGCTTCTCTCACACAAAATGGGGTTAAAGATTCAGTTCTGGGGCTGTGCTCGCTCAGTTGATGCAGCTGCTGTAAGCAGGGCACACGCCACGCTTCGTTCCCCTTCTGTCACGATGAGTGCCTCCTGGACAGCCCCTGGACAGGCTGACACCACTGCCCTCACCCACCACGGCGCCCTGGGCCTGCACGAACCCCAGCAAGGGCTGCTCTGGCAGGGCCTGTCACCAAAGTCAGAAGTCTGGAAAACAGAAGGGTCAGAAGTCTGGTCTGAAGGGTCATCATCAGACCTCTCCTTTAGAGGCATCCTAGAGATAATCACTTCTCCTAAATCTGCCTTCATCACTTTCCCATCATGCCATCCCCCCAAAGATACAAGAGTTGTATAAATTTGCTTTCATACACAGATCCAAACATTGCACAGCTGCTACAAGTTCCTCTAGTAATATAATTTACACCACACTCAGCATTGGATGATGAAACAAAGCATAAAAGATTTCCCAGTGCTTGTTTCAGGAACAGGTTTCTCCTGGCAAGCGTTCATGGCTTCTGCTTGGATTCCCTGTACCACAGATTTAAAGACTATGATATTAATATATTATATGAATACAGTTAAATATTCATACTGAATATTCTTATATCTCTAGGTGAAAGTGAATGACAATATTGACAATTTAGTTTGCATATATTTTTGAAATGGTCACCCTAGCTGGTATTTTGTCCTTTTACCTGTTGAAGCCTACATTATCTCATGTATTTACATGAAAGCAGAGAAGGGTTAGAATCTCCTAGTGAAAGTGTATGAAGGCTTTATAAATTCTACCTTGAAGTTGAAAGCAATAGTATTGTTAATTTTCAGAAAGTTTATCTGTGTGAATCAGATTAGGCTTGCTGTATTTAGCAACTGGGCTATACCACATGCTTCAGAGACAAGTTTTTCCAAATTACTATTTTCTCCAGGAGACCATTCTTTGTGGACATCCATTCTTGCAAAACAATCTAAAAACTTTGTCTCACCTCATTCCATAGTTGTCTTTGAAATTATCACACTGTGAAGTTCAGACAATTACCTACAAGATACAAATGCTGGGTTTGAAATACAAGGCCGATTTGCATTGTAGGGTATTTATTTTGAAGAAAAGTTGGAAAGAAAGGGAAAAAGTGTGAAGTCTCAGGTAGTAACTGAATCTGAATATAAAAACATGACAACTCTGTAATATAGTATGTCATTTCATAGCAAGATATCACACCAGTACCCTTCTGCTGTCTGTGATAATAGAAATCATTGCACCTCTTATATTATTTAAGGCTATAACCAAGTTAAAACTTGAGAAAATGCAGTGGGGAGGAAATTGCCTGCATATGTTGATAACACATGGATCTGCTATATTTTATATTTTAAATCTTTTACAAAAGAATTTAATCATTTATTCTGAGTAAACTAACAGTTAGTATAACAGCATGTATTTTAGATTCACTCCAGAACTGTAACAAACACAAAATATAGTGCTGAGATCTAAAAAAAAAAAAAAAAAAACAAAAAAACCCAAAGAATAAAAGAAAATAAAAAGAAAAAAAAAAGAAAAAAAGAAGAAAAAAGATAAAAAAAGATGCATGTACCAGTGAATTAGAGTATTCTATTAATAAATGGATCCAAATGAAAAGAGGGGTTTTTTTTCTGGGTTTTGAACACACATTAAATACAAAATATGTGAAAATAGGGACAGCAAAAACATGACACGTTGCCCCATCACTGCATAGACTGAAAACTGTTTGTGAATGAGTTTAACTTCATGTAGCATGTCTGCATCTTTCTGGCTGTAGTTGCACAGCAAATCATTTGTGATCTTGTTGAAACTAACCAAGCAATGCCAAGAAGTCCAGCAGAGTCAGCACTTGCTGCTCATTAGAATGGGCCAAATGGGTAGCTTTAAGCAAGTCTGCTGTATTTACATAACAGCTATTTCTTGTGGGAAAAATGAGAGGCAGCAATGAGGCTCTGGAAGTTGCTTACAGGACTTTTAACAGAAATTTTGTATTAGAAATGTATGCTAAATTTAGGCTTGGAGGTTGATGGACATGAAAGCCCAGTGCTCCTTCTTTCCAGTTAAATGCTAAAGCCATAGGATCAGAGTTAATCTGGCAAGGCAGGCAGGCTCCCTCTCTGCAATCCTTGGTTGTGGGTGCCCCACTGCATCCAGACTGCTCAAAGGGGGAGGGATTGTCAACCCCTGGCAAGCCCTGGAGCTGTGACAATTGTCTGCCCCATCTTCCTTTTCTACAATCAACGCGTAGGTCCATTTCTTCCTACAGGAATATGCCACCTGCCTGATCCCTATACAAGGGTAGCAAGCACCAGTAAATTCTTTGTGAATCCCAGGAGGCTGCACTCACCCTTCCTCAGAGATGGGCTCCAGTGACAGATGGTGGGTCATTCTGAGCAGGCAATTTCTTGTTTAATATTTGCTACAAGGAAATTTTCAGAGGAAGAAGTGAGGTATCTATTGAATACAATCAACACAGGGATAGGCATTTTTTATATAGTATCTCTTAAACAAACCAGTTTCCAATCCTTCTGAACTTTCACCTTAAATTAATAATACTTTAGAAACAAAGTATTTGATATCCTGGCAAATATCATGCATTTATATTGTGTGTTCTCATAAACCACAAAGGAATAAATATACTGCTTCCACAAGATACATTTGTGCAGAATTTTCCATGGCTTTTTTCTTTTCCTTTAATATAATCTAGGGAAAAAAACAAAAACCAAAAAAACAACAGCAGCAGCAACAACAAACACAATACCACTCCCAAGCCATCACCCATTGAAACAAGCAAAAAGCACTTGATAAAAACAACTGGTTCTATAAACATTATGTTCACCCAAAGCTTTTGCTGGCATCTACCCCACAACAAAGACTTTTATTCTTGGATGTCATTAGTTTGATCTTCACTCCTACCTCTTCAAAAACTTATTTTCAGAAACTTTTTGAAAATTACCTGATTTTTACTATCAAATGTATTTGGGATCAAAGATATTAACAAAAAATTTGGGCAGGAAGTGCCACAGAGGTACACATCACACTCACAAATTTTTATGTCCCTTAGGAGCCAGGCAAAAAAAAATTCCAGAGGTGATCCATTGTGCAAACTTCTTATTTTCTCAGCTGCCTATATTAAATCTTACTTTTAGATTCATTTAATAATTTTTATAGCAGTCTACCTTCAAAGTTCTTCCTTTAGAAAAGGGCAGCAGAAAATTTATGGAAAATAAAGATATGCTGAGTTCAGTTTTCTTATATAGCAGAGGAGTTATTAGTCTTCTATAATATAAATTACAACCAGACTGAGTGTTTAACTAAAAAAAATTGCAAATGGAAAAACACTCATATGACTCTACTCCAGAGATCTTTTGATACAGAGTGTAAAATCTAAAATAAGAAGAAAATTCAATAAAGATCATAATCTTTGACCTGTTTTCACCAAATATTTCATTGTTATTACAGCTTTGTTTTGCTCTCTGAGTTTGTTTGGCAAGGCACAGAACACACATTAACCACATGGAAACTTCTGTCTTTTTGATGAAACAAACATATTTTCTTTGTTTCTCTTTCTCGCATCACTGACAACAGGCTTTTGTGTCCAACTGTGATAATGTCCTGTGTTCAGAACATACACATCCCTGTATGAATCTAACAACAGGCAATTGACATCTTGGTGCTTTCTTGTCCTGGATGAGGAATAAACAAACACATGCATATGCAGCCCAGGCTTTAATGGACAGAAAACCTCGTTCTGATGAGCAAGGCTTTTCTACACCTGTTACATTTAATACATATGTCAGGTGCCATCTGTTGGAAAGGCTTTTTTCCCTCTTTGTGCTTTTAAAAGACACAAATAAAGTGCTAAAAAGCTCAAGCACTGCAAAGGGAAAGAAATGCCTGTTAATGACTGTCCATCAAGGCCTGGGGTTTCAACATAAAAACCACATTACAGCATAATGAGATCTAAATCAATGGGTTGTTCTGTTTTCTGGCTGCTCTCATTACTCACAAAAAACCACAATAAATTCACATAATTTTATTTATTTATTATTGTGGTGACCTAATAGTGCTGTGACAAAACCCTAATTACTTGAAAATATTATTATTTAATATTCAGTGGGGAATTGCTGTGAAATTAGCATTTGTTTTTGAAGAAGTCTTTCTGTTCATTTTCTGATCTATTGATTGATATGAAGTCATCCTTTAATTGTGGGTAATTTTGTAAGCTATTTTCTGTTAAAATACTCCTTCATATTCATCCAACTATGTTGATGATTAGAAAACCTAAAATAAAAATTAAACCATTCTAAATCTAATTATTTTGGAATTTCTTTATGGAGTGCAACTTGTGTCTGTAAATGGATCCATTGTACACAAGCCCTTTTTTAGCTATTTCGTTTCTTATTTTGAGTAGATCTAAATAAACCTCTTGTTCTTTTTCTGAAAAGCACTCTATCTAGGTAGCATTTTGAAATGTTTTCCTTCATTTACAGCTGATCAGTGGATTCAACAATGGAAATTTACTCTGCTTTTCCACAGCCGCTTTACTGTATAGGATTTTCTTGGAGTTAGATTGGGAATCTGGAAATGTTTTGTGCAGCAGATTACAACTGATCCCTTTTTTGTGAGATAGGGAGATTTCCAGTTGACATCCAAAACAATTGGAACAATTCTCATTACGAACTTATTCCTCCCAAAGACCCAGTTTATTGCTCCTTTTGACTTATAATTACTCGAAGGAAATCTAAATGGAAAAATTAAGAAAACTGATTTAAAGCAGTGTTTTGTTTATATACATATCAAGATACGCCAAAATTATGATTATTTCTGAACCCTAATATTGTTATCAAATCGGGTTTTAACTAATTCTGCTAATGCATGAAGTCACAAAAAGTAATACAATACCAAATTAATTTTTAAAAGTATGTGAAGAATGGTTTTGTTTTAATATAGTCCTTCCTGCACTTAAACATAGGCAAAAATGAGCAATTATTCATTTTAATTTATTTTCTCATCATCTCTGAGAATGTTGACATGTATGACTGCACCGCTGATATACTGAAAAGTGGGAATACACTCAGAGTATAACTGTGGAGAATGGAGGTCTTGCAGACTGGTCTTGCAGTAATAATAGCAAACTAAAATCTACCCAGGAGTATTCCAATTCCAACTAACTACAGAATAATACTTAAACTACAGGAAATTGTTGCATATTCTTGGGTAAAACTACTTCGCTTTGTGGATGCAGCCCATATAAAGTAGAGAACTGGCTCAAATAACATATTTAGGGTTTAACTGCTGTGACAGTTGGAGACAAATAAATGAAACTTTAAAAATCAGGACTGTCCCTTTTGGCACATGTGGAGATCTACCTTGCCTCCTAAGATAAATGTTCTTCCAGCTTCCATTACAATTTTCTGAGCCACTATTCATGGTAAAAAATATCTGTTCTGGGTTGTCTGCTTGGATATATTATTCTGATTTAGAGTTTCGTTGTGATTTTAATGTTGGTGGACAACTGCCAAGGCTCTGCATGAGTCCTCAGAGGTACCAAAGATCCCGAGCTCAACCAGTGTTGGTAATGATGTAGGCTGCCTCTCTCACTTGTAATTAGAGCACTTCCATAGGAAATGGTGTACCTGTATTCTCAGCATAGCCATCCTAGGAATGTTCCAAGCCAAATTGCTAGTCCAAAGCTCTGCATCACTGTAATTTAGAATGAGAACATTCGACATTTTCTGCTAACATCGAGTCACTCTGCTGCCAAGAAAGTAAAGTTCATGGGACCAAACAGAGCCAGCAATAAACTCCAGTGTAATGATTAGAGTAATGTCCTACTCTTCTGGGCTCTGCTCCCAGGACTTTCTCTACTATGTTTTTCTTAAAAATGTATGAGAGGATCATGCTAGTACTGGGTGAAAATAACCATTCAAGGGTGTGTTTGAAAAAAATGAAATCAAGATGCTGCTACAAGGTTAGGTTTTTTGTCTTTTTTTTTTCCTTAAGGACAAAAGCTTAGCATAGTTCCTCAAAAGTAGGCATATGTGAGACTTAGGTGATGAAAAGAACTAGGTGTTTAGCATTTTCTTTCACAGCTAAATGAGAGATCTATTCCCCTGCTTTGAATGTAAGACGTGATGTCTGGAATTTTTCTCCAGCACCTTTCCAATGACATTTATTTTAGGATGTCTGGATGCTTCTGGTATTGAGTGCTCAAAACTAGATATATGTATGTGTCTAAGGAGACTCACTAAAAAAAATCCAGTAATATTCGTGCATCTCTTTGGGTGAATATTTGCAAATTAACTAAAACAAGGTCTATTAAATACTACCATCGCATGAATTTGCTTTTTTAATGTAAATTAACATAATAGACTCTACTTCTCAGCAAACTGTGAGTAGACATGTTTTATTCTTAGCCAAACTGAACTGTCCAGTCTTTTGTGGAAAGCTCTGCAATTATAACCACTTATTTAGACACACTTAATTTTCTTCCTGGGCCCATGTCTACTTCTTTACTTTTGCTGATAAAAGAAAGGAGTAGCACTCACCTCTCTGTTACCATACCAAGCTCTAAACTTACTAGCTTTGTACAGCTTCTAGAGACTAATAAGCATGAGACAAAAGTGTATACATATTAATTTCTACCTAAACTTACAGGATAAGAAGAAACAGTGCCCACAAAGAAAAACAAACCAGCAAAAGTCTGCACAATAAAATAAGCCAGCGTGATGCCAAATAAGGAAGGTCTTCTTCTACTTTCACAAGTAGGTTTCAGTCGGTTATTTTACTATTTATGTGGTGTTAATAGCTTTATACAAAATATTTTTCAAAGAGGCTTAATATAATTTTGGTTGTAGCTAAATGTTATTTTCAAGGAGTGCTTATTTTAATCAGATGAAATTTCCTAAATATTTCTCTGTTATCACAAACCTCAAGTTGTAGGGATAACAAATGTGAATTTGTATCAGAATAAAAATCATTGTTAGAAAAAATGCTTTGCTTACAACTGTGACTACAGCATACCACCATTTTGAAGTCTCTCAAATTTCTGACTTTTGTGCCTCCTTTCTTTCTGACCTTTTTCTTACCAAGTGTTTTGGGATTTGGGCAAATATTTTAATTCTGATAATTTTAGAAGTCAAAATACATTTATAGGACAACATAAGTCTTTTTGCAAAATATTCTGCGTCCTGAGAGTTTCCTTGAGGAACTGTTAGGTCTAGTCTATATTTTATAAATGTTGAAAACACTGACCTGTGTTCAAAAAAACCAGTTACTTTATGTTTTAAAGTTATCACATTTTAAATACACAGAAATTAGTTTTAAAAGGTGGAAAGATGAGTTGTAGTTTACAATTATTTGATATTCAGATTTGCAAAGTGAGTAAAGATAGTGGTATACAACTTCAAACTGTGTTCTGTCTACACATTCATTCTTATTTGAGCATAGACACATTTAACCTCTGTGACATGCTACACTTTTAATCCTGTGACTGCTTTAGCTGAGCTGAAGCCTAAACATGTCAGGATTCTCAGGACAGTAATTTTCTTACTGTGACTGAGCCATGAAGAGGCAGGGAGTCTCTCCACCAATCTCCCCTGCTCTTCTTCACTTAAAATGGCCCTTTTATGTAATTCATAATTTATATACCATATTGCTGAAGGCTTCACTCTGGCTACACTTAATTTGATGTAGTTATTTCTGAGCAAAAAAATAGCGATCATACATAGATGGAGAGTCAAGAAATTTTGAGTTGGAGCGGGAGAAACTTGGACCAAAGACCCAGTGGAATAATGATTGGATCAGAGAAGAGGCAGAGGAGAAACAGTCGAATTATGATTTATTAGTTATAGAACAAATGTGTTTCTTCCTGAATAATGTTTGTATAAAGAACTGTTCTGTGCCAATGCATTTTTTCCGTTCTTCCTTTCTACTTCTTTTGCACCACCACTTGTAAACCAAACTTGATTTCAAGAAAGGTGGAAAATCACCTTTCCCAATAAATAGAACAACTCATTATGTCACTTGCTGCTACTTGTACACAATGGCAAATCATTAATTCAAGGTAAATAATATGTTTAGTCTTAAGCATTTAGGTTGCACAAGCATGAAACACATTGGTGCCATTGCTGAGTATTTCAGAGGCATCCTGATTGTCAGAATTATTAGAATATCTTGCAAAGACTGGCAGGCAATACATCTGGTAGGCAGTGTCCCACCATGGCTAACTTACCATAAAGGTATACATCTGGTCTGACTCTATGTTGTAAGCTTCTGCTCTGGCAAACACATTGAGACAGGAGCTTCAGACACCTCCAGTAAAGATGAAGACCTTTCCTTTTAGGTTGGAGTACTTCTCCTCAGCCAGCCTTTTGCAGAACAAGTTCTCACTTTGAGCTCACTCTGCCACTTGGTCATTAGTTAGCTCATAGTTACCAGACAGTGAATGAGGTCAATGATAGCAAGACACTAAAAGGCACAGAGCAAGCAGAACTCTTTTTTTTTTCCTGGAAAAGGTCTCCAAGGAGATGACATTTTCTGGCTGCACTCTAGCCTGAATTAAACCAAAAGTTTCATTAACCATCTATTTCTGAAATATTTTCCCCCCTTCTATCTATAAACCTGTAAAAGCTAGCACATATATAAATTAAGCAAGCACTCTGTTTTTGATAGGAAATAATTTATGTTACTAAATGTGTGTGTGAATAAATAGCTAGCTGTAAATTCAAGAACATGAACAAAGGGAGTTGTTCTATTTAACACTTGGCACAGTAACTGATAGTCAGAAAAAACCCCAACCAAACAACAAAACTAGCACAGAAAGTAGACCAGCCTGTCTCTTAATAAATTGTTGTCTGCAGCCTCTCCTTCAAAGTATTAACTTTTACAGCTGCTTCCCATACTTGGGCAGATGATTATGCATGCCCATATGGGTGTGACTATGGACAAATCATGTATTCCTTCCTTGTGAATCCTCATCTTCAGCAGTAGATCATATGGCATTATGATTCTTGAGCTGGTGTTTTATTTTCTTGATATTTTAGTGTCAATTTTTTGCTGCCTACTTTGGGATTTATTTGCATTTACTTCATATTGTGCCTGGATATCCTGCATTGTTGAATTTTCATAAATAATTTTTCAGCTAAATTCCCTCATGTACAAATACTTGGGAGATAACTAAAGATAACAACTTCAAAGCAGAGATTTTAATTGTAAATTAATACATGAAATTGATTATCTTAAGGGGTTAGTGATACAGTACTTTAATGTTGTGCTCCCATTATCTCACCACCTAAGATCTGAATCACTCCTTGAAGTGCCTATCTCCATTGTAAATAAAGGTTGCCTAAGGCAAGGAGCTACAAATGTAAGCATTTCGGTTGCATGTCAAATGTTAAATGAATACAGGATCCAGGCTTGGATCAGAGTTTGCCTCACAGATCAGAATAACATAAAATCTTTGGATTAAAGTTATTTTGTTTTCACATAATCTTTTACCTCTTACTTGGTACATAAGTAAACCTGTAAACCATGGGCCAGCTGCCATGAGATCAATATATCAGTTCGCAGAGTTAGGATGGGTCTATCTTGGCTCTTGTCCTCATCTGAGGTGAATGAAATTCATAGCAGGAGGTTTGACTGATTCACTGGCAGGAACAGCTTTGAAAATAGGTTGACACTTTTCACAATTGCCAACCAAATTCTGTAAAGTTTGTAAAAAGATGTGGAGGTAGACAGAATGTTATCGGGTTCAAGAGGACACATAATGTCTTTTCTAACTTTACAAATTCAAATTAGATGTGATTTTCCAGTTAAAAAAAAAATTGATAAATTTTACCGTGGGTTTATTAAGGATTCATCCTAATGGCTATCCTGCAGTTATGTCGCTTTAAAATTAATGAAATAAATAAAACAGAAGGTGCATTGGGAAATTAAGTCACTATGTATATGCTCCTACGAATTCTATTGATGTAAAACAATCATATCTGATCACGATTGCATAAAACCACCAAACAAACAAAAAAAACCAAAACAAAACCATCCAAAAATCATATTGCCAATATAATTATTAGACTAACTGCTGCATTATTGTGTAACAAATTAAATCCCTATGAAATATACCTAGCAATGTCTGTGACCAAGCACAAAGATTCCTTATAAAATGAAAAATTCACAGTATTGAAAAGAAAAGTATTTAAATGAATGCATGATTAGTCTTCAGATTTCAGTTCTCAGCCAGCCTCTAGAATATATACCTAACTTAATGCATCAAGTAATATTATTGTCTTTTTTCAGATTCTGTCACTAAAATCTGCAATGAAATAATGGAGAATTTCAATGAAAGAAATCATGAAGTAGCCTGAATAACTGTGGCACATATTTGCCCATCTTACATTAAATATTGGTAATTCTGCATGTCTATAAAAATACCTGAGTTCATTGTGCAGTAATAATGAGGTTGACAAGTATGAAGACTCATTCACACTTTTGGAGTTCTGAATTTGCCACTTCCTCTGATGAAAGCAACACCAAACTCAAATGCATTAAATTTTCCTGAGTCAAACACACCATAGCTGCTGTCACAAATAGATCAGACTTACCATGCTATAATTATAAACCTTGTGAAAGCTTTGAAAAGAAATATTCATATCTATAATCCTTAAGAAGCATTGCATTATTATGGAAAAGAATATTCAGGACTGTTTGAAGAGTCTTAATTCTACATACCTACTTTTAAAAAAATGTTTTACTGCTGCTGTGTTTCTTCCTTAATGAATCTATGTTTACATTTTTAATTACTTCAACATTTATTATTTCCTCTTTTCTGGTGCAACTCAAACCCAGAGACATATTTAATAATGGTAAACTCTGCTACCAAAATCTTTGATTCATATATGCTTTTATGTGTCCAGTCATCCTGAAGAAAAAGGGTTCAGGGTAAGGCATCCAAAATTAAATTTACTTGTCACATAGGTAACCTCACACATTGGGGTATCTGAAAGAACACCAGTTAACCATGTTTATGTTCCTGATTTTAGTTCAGAGAGAGGCAATTCATTCTAGTCTCTACTGTGTCTCAATGGGCGCATCCGCTCCTTGAATGAGGGTCTCAGAATATGAACCAGTTTTTCCTGTGTGCTGGTTTTGGGTGGGGTAAATTACTTGTCTTCACAATGGCTGGCATGGGGCTGTGTTTTGGATTTGTGCTGAGCACAGTATCAATAACATCAAGAAGTATTTGTTCTTGCTGATCAGGACTTACACAGACACGAGGCCTTTTCAGATTTTTGACTGCCACACTGGCATGGAAACTGAAGGAGCCTAGGAGGCTGGAGAACACAGCCAGGACAGATGATCCCAACTGACCAAAGGGATATTCCAGACACATGCCATCATGCTTAGTGTATAGGGTAGCAGTAAGAAGGAAAAGGGGGTTGATGTTCAGAGTGATGATGTTTATCATCCCAAGTAACCATTCCACTTGATGGAGCTCTCCAGGACATGGCTGAAGACCTGTCTGGAAAGCAAGGAATTGATTCCTTGTTTTAATTTCTGTAAGTGTGCAGGATCTTTGCTTTCCCTATAAAACTGTCTTTAACTCAACTCATGAGTTTTCCAGCTTATACTCATCCAGTTTTCTCCTTTATTCTGCTGGTGCAAGAGGGGGCAAGCAGCTGCATGGGGTTTGGTTGCCAGCTGGGGTTAAACTCTGACACTCAGAAATGGACATCTAAATTCAGATGCCTAAATATTGACAGTTTACATTTATCTCAAGCCCCATATGAGACACTTTCACAGATAAGCTTATGACAGGGAACCTGTAGGAGATCACTACTCTTTTCAGGGACTGTTAGAGGTGACATGCTTGCCACATATCTGGGAATTTTACAGGAGTTCTAGAAATAGAGGAGTCTCAGGTTGAACCTATGCTTGCTAAATCCTCAGATCTTCATTTTTCATTGTCCTGCTTTTTGTGTTGTCTTTATAGGTATTCTGGCTACTGCTGTAAAACACAATTAAAAAAGTCTATAAATACAGCTAGAAAAGTTGGGTAAGATGAACCACCATCCTCTACTGAATATGGGGAGAAACATAGTGAAAAAAGAGGAGAAAAATCTTGAGGTACTTAATGCCTTCTTTGCCTTAGTCTTTAGTGGCAAGATCGTTTGCGTTGGGAATATCCAGCCCTCTGAGATGGAAGGCAGGTACGGGGCGAAGAACAAAGCCCCCACAGTCCAAGGGGGAATCAATCATAAGTGATCCACTAGGCCATTTAAACAGACACAAGTCTATGGTGCCCATCCATGAGTACTGAACCAGGTGGCAGGTCTCTCTGATTCACTTTCCTTCAGCTACCAGAGGTCCTGATCAACCAAGGAGGTCCCAGTGTACTGGAGTTTCACAAATGTGACACCTGACTACAAAAAGGGTTGGAAGAGGATCCAGTGAACCATGAGCCTGTCAGCCTTTTCTTAGTGCTGAGGAAAGTCATGGAGCAGATCATCTGTTCCATGTGCCATCACACACCACTTACAGGTCAACTAGGAGACCAGGCTCAGTCAGCATGGGTGTATGAAAGGCAGGTCCTGCTTGACCAACTTGTTCTATTATGACAAGGTGAGCTGCTGAATGGATTTATGAAAGGCTGTGGATGTGGTTCACCTGGACTTCAGTACAGATTGTGACAGTTTCCTACAGCATTCTCTAGAAGAAAATGCCTTCCCAAGTGTATTGTTTACTGGGTAAAAAAATGTCTGGATGGACAGACCCAGGAACTGTTGGTGAATGGAGAGATATCCTGCTGGTGGCCAGTCACTAGTGGTGTTTCTCAGCACTCAGTATACTGGGGCCAGTCTTGTTTAATATCTTTCTTGATGATCTGGATAGTGGGCTCTAGTGCAGCCTTGGTCAGTTTGGTGGTGACATCAGACTCGGTTGGAGTGTTGGTTGGATGGAGGTTGGGAAGGGTCTGCAGAGGGATCTGAACAGCCTTAATAGATGTGCCAAGGCCAACATGATGAGGTTCAACAAGGCAAAGTGATGAGTCCTGCATCTGGACCCCAGTAACCTCATTCAACACTACAGGCTTGAGCTGGAGCATCTGGGAAGCTGCCCAGCAGAAGAAGACCTGAGAATGCTGGTCTACAGGAGGTGAATATGATCCAGTGTGTGCTCAGGTGGCCAAGAAGGCCAGCAGCATCTTGACCTGTATCAGCAAGACCGTGGGCAGCAGGATGAGAGTAGTGATTGTCCCTCTGAATTCAGCACTGGTGAGGCCACACCTCATGTCCTGAGTCCACTTTTAGGTCCCTCACTACAAGACGGGCACTGAGATGCTGAAACATGTCCAGAGGACAACAGTGGAGCTGGGGAAGGGTCTGGAGCACAAGATTTATGAGGAGTGGTTGAGGGAGCTGTGATTGTTTAGCCTGGAGATAAGGAGGCTCAGGAGAGAGCTTACAGCTCCCTACAACTGACTACTTGAAAGTCAGTTGTAGCCAGTGGGGATCAGTCTCTTCTTCCAAGTAAGGCGAGTGCACATGCACAATGGGATTGTGCATGTCAGCACATGCTTTGGTTACTTCTGAACAGAATATTACTAGAGTTCATTTGGCTCATCACAAATGAGTGCACAAATCTCAAGAAAGTATGCCTAATGAAGGTAAGTAACTCTCTGAAAACTTAATTCCTGATTGGTTTTATCCTTTAGGTACTGAGGCAGAAGGCAGAAAAGCACACATCTACATATTTTAGCTTCTGGTTTATGGGAAGTTTTCCTTGCAGATTCTGCTGTTAGAAAAAGAAAAAGGTTAATTGAAATAGCTAGTGTACCTTAATGCAAAGAAAAAACCCCAGCCTCTCCTCTTAAATGTCAGTAGTTCAATAAAGGAGAAGTAACTATTATGGTGGTTTGAATGTAGCTGTTTGATTCTGAAATAATCATGTCCCTGAAATCAAATGTTTCTGATGTTTGCATCAGAACACACAGTTTAATCTTTTTAGCTCACATTTTTATTTGTGAAATTAGGATAGAAAAATCCAATTAATTTCCTTAGTGGGGATGTTCTAGGATTCAATAGTTACTATTAATGTTGCTATTAATACAGTACTTTAATTATGTAGAATTCTTGGTAATTGCCAAGAAGTATTAATGTGGTTTTTTTTTTAAACCAGAAAAACATTATTTTTGTATTGTCTCCTGTTTCTTCAAATGAAAAGAAAAGCGTCATATATGGGAAAAATGTATAACATAATTTCAGAACCAAAATGAAAACCAACAAGAAAACAACTGCCATAATTTGTGAGAAATAAATGAGTATGCTAAATGAAATGTTGTTAGTTTTGACTTATTTTAACCATACATATCCCTGACAAGACAGACACTGATTGTACAAGCTCACTAACTTGTGTCTGTGGTTTGAGATCTGTTTTCTAATTCAGGAAGATGTGTTTCATTTTGGGGAAATCAGCTGAAACTGATTTCAGAATTAAGCCAAAAAATCTCTTTATTGAAATGGACTTTTTTTGGAGCAGGTTTGTCAAACAACTTAGTATTGTCAAAACACTTTCAAAACTCTGAATACCTTCAACAAAGACAAAATTATTGAATAACATGAAGCACACTTAAAAAATAAAAGATGTTGTATCATATTGCCATATGACAGGTTTCTTTTCGTATAATAATTTATGCTGAAGCATCTCCAAGATTAAATAATTTGTTTCTTATAGGTATCTGTGTTAAAAATCTCCTGGTACATGCTCTCTAGCACTGAAGACAAACACAATCTCCTCTGTGACTAGTGTGTGAAGGAGGTTAGTGCCAGCTTGTTTAGGTTTTTTTGGAAAGCTATGTTTATATTGAATGGCATCTTTAAAGGACAGGAAGAGATTAAAGAAATTGAAACACAGGGGTCATCCACTTGTATCAGTTGAACAAGCAGAACACTGTATTGGACATCATTAAAAGACTCTGAACTGCCATCCTGTTCAGGAAAGACCAGTGTGGTCCATGTCACACCAGATGTACCTGAAGTTTGCTGTGGTGTGGATTACTAGCAGGATGCTTCAGACAGGGAAACATCACCCTGAAAACCAGCTCATTCAGTCACCTGAAGATCAGAACTGACAGATTCAGAAAAAAACCGAGCTGTCAAGGCACCCAAAGTAATTTCATCTCTCTACCACCTCCCTATAACAATTGTAATATCAATCACAGCCTCTATCCATCCCTTTTATAGAATCAAGTACTGCCTACAATAAACAAATAATAAAATCCTCCGCATATTTACAGAAAGACAAAAAGATATAGCTGACATTCATCATACTACCTCAACTGAGAAAGAAAGGGCAATAGTTCTTCTTCAGACACAGGAATATGTAAAACACTGCATTCTAACTATGCAGGTGATATCACAACCACAGAGAAGTCTCAGGCTTTCTTACTACTGTATCTTTATTTATACATAGTCAGACACATGCACACTCACAAAAGTATTTGGCAGCTGTTTGGAACAGATGGAGTCCTATAGATCTCCAGGGGAAGAGCCTGTGGAAATACAGACAAAATATATATTGGCATCCTTAAAATAGTCTATGAAGGAAATAAACAGTTGAAGAGAACTCTTACACACATGTCCTAAGTGAGTCATAGCTCCAAAACAAGCCACCAGTACCTTGGAGTCAGATAAAGAGCAGCGTGATCATTTAACTTGTGGTCAGCTGCATAACAAAAGATGCTGCAGATTGTGTGCAATGATCACATAATAAAACTGATATTAGTGATGCTGAAGGCATTAGGAATACTTCTTTAGACTGGATTTTGTAAACAGGATTCTTAAAACTTTCTATGATGAAAGAGATTTTTACACAGAGGAGGAAATGAACTTCACATACACTCAATTTTGTCCTCATCCAGGAGAAAAAAAATAATCCAGTACCTTTGAGAAAGATTCATTCTCAGGCAAAACAAAATTATACTAGGGGCACTGACATTGTTGACTTTTGATATCCACTTAATTCTCTCTCTACAGTCCAAAAAATTCTATCTCAGAGCTTATTTTCTTTTTCAACTATATCTCTGTGAATCCAAAATACAGCATATTTAGAGTTCAAGGAAACCTCCAACATGGATTATAACGTCTACACAGAAATGCCCATTTGCATAACAAAGTATCTATCTTGCTCTAATCCTAGTTAAGAAGGAATATTTTGCTTGGAAAATGGTTCAGAATATTATACTGTCAAAATGTAATCAGAGTTGGATCCCTTTTGTCAAGTTTAGTTACTGCATGCAAAAAGATTTCAGAGGAATTTCCTAATTGAGCAAAAGACAGCAGCACTATGGAAAGACTAAGTTAGAGATACAAGACCAAATTTAGAGATATAGATCACAGCTTCTAGAAAAATAACAAATGGTAAAGTAAATGTCTTCAAGCTGTCAAAAAATGTACCTTAGAGGATTCTGAAGGACTCTAAGAGGTTTTAAAGATTAGTGAAAGATTTAAAGATTTTAAAGATTAGTTTTAAAGATTGATTATCATAATTTGTCCCTCAACTTGAAAAATGCTATTTATCCAAGCCTATTTGTCTACTTTATACAAAACCCTCTTCCACATTTCTCTACCCCTGTAAAAAAAAAAAAAAACCCAAAAAAAACCCCACCCTGTATTAGGTCTATTTTGTTGCTTTTTGCTTAGATTACTACACTCTTCAATTTTTTTTCAAGTAATTCAATCAAATATTTAATTCTCTGGCTCATTTCCACCACTTAATAATTTCAGGCTTAGTCCTTGAACATTTTGAACTTGATTCAGTTGCTTGCCCAGAAACCTGTAGTGCCCCCTAAGATGCATTAGGATATCCACATAGAAATGGCAAATGCAACAGAGGGCTTACAGGAGGAGTCTCAGCTGAGGGTTGAGTAGGCTGCTATTATACCTTCAATGGTACAACACATATACTTGTGGGCAAGAGGCTCAAATGCATCAGATGTGTATCAGATGTGGCCACGTCCTTTCACACACTTTGGTCTGGGCTCTGGGATGGAGATACATGTTTAATTTCCCAGTCTGCCTCCAAAAAGTTCCTGTGTAGCCTTGAAAGAAGTCCCTTCCTTCCACTCTTCCTTAATTCCCTATAGATTCCAGAGAGGCAGACAATACTTTTTCATCATGTCTTGTATGGCGACATCCCCAAAAGCATTTAGATGTGAACTGTCCATATATATTTATTCTTTTTCTGTGCAAGACTAAGTGTTCTACAAGAAACTAGCACCCTAAGTCAGTCCTACAGCTCTGATGTTAATTCAGGGAAATGCACATGAGCATTAACAGTCCTGTCAAATTACTGTGCACATTTACAATATGGTACGATGATCACAAAAGCAAAAATTATTTATTTCTTCAGTCTTCTACTCTTTCCTCTTTCAGAAATCCATCTTTTTGGATCCAGGACAGAGTATTTATGCAGTGCTTGTGATTTTTACTGGGGACAGGAGACAGAAAGAAACCTAAATTATAAGAAATTGTACTAAAAAGGGTAAATTCTAGCCATACCTACGTAGGTTTATGGAATGAAAACACAAGAAGGTTATGAGCCTAGCAGAAAGCAACATGAATGCCAACTTGTTCTCAATAGAACTCTTTGAGCCTCTTAGCAGAGAGAAACACACTTTGTATGCACAGGTTGCAGACAATTAAGTGGCTGTAGGAAGTATGGCTTGCTCCTGCTGTGCACAGCAAACGTGCACACTTTGGCCCAGCTGAGTTCCACTTACTCTTGTGCAGATCCACTGCCTAGATCAGTCTGGGGCAAGCCGGATGCATTACACCCTGGAGTGCCTAGTCTGCTTCACAGTTCCAGCAAAGTGAGCCCACATGACTAGTATAGGCTATACACTGCAGTCTCTAAATAAAAGATGTATATATATTTTTCTCCATAGAATTTCCGTGAACCCCTTGGCTTCCTGTCTGGATTTGCATTGTGCAAGTGCTGTGACTCAGAAAACAATCTAAACAGATCTTTTGTCTTCCCAGCCTTTCAGTGTCAAGTGGAAATATATTAAATCATGCATTTGCAATATATTTAAAGCTTGAATTCAAAAGCCCAATTTTGTTAGCTATTTCCCTACTAACAAAGCAGGAACACTTAAAAGCAAGGAAATTAATAGATGCCATCACATATTGTCCACTGCTGCCTCAGAAATCAAGGCAAATATCTCATCAAGTGTAAAGAAAGGCATATTCCACCACAAGACTGTGACTTTAATGTGGACCCACAGAAAGGTGGGTATTACCAGATTTTGGTTATCTCAATTTCAGTAGCAGAATATTTTCTTTAGAGAAAAGCTCTTACATGGACAACACTAGCAACTAATTATCTATTGACAGCAAAATGCCATAGTAAGATACTTTTGGTGCATTAAGAAGCTGTGTTTATCCTCAAGCAAGGGCAGAAGAATGGTTCTAGTTCACCCAAGATTTATGGATGGATTCTGCCTACTGGCTTTAATTGTATCACATAGATGCTACAATCAATACTTCAAATGCCCTTGCCTGGTCCAATCAAGATGACTCCGATTACCTGAATTACTTGCCTATTGTGCTTACACTCAGAATACAGTCTACAAAAATAAATTTGAAGAGGAGGAAGCCCTGCAGAGTGAATTAGAGTAACATCATGTGTTTTTCCTTGTAATCAAACTTCCCAGCAAAGCCCTTTGTGCACTTGCCCCAGCAGTTCTGCCTGAGATGAACCTTCAGTGACCTTGATAGCTCTAAGCTCATGTAAGTACTCCCGGCCACTGGCAGATCAGCCAACCCTCCTCCATAAATCACTTGGGAGGTTCTCTACCACCTCTCTCCTCCTCCACCTTTCAGAGAAAACTGGAACAAGGTTCATTAGCCTAAAAATGTGCCAGCAATAATTGGAACACTGCAAGGTCTAGCTCAGTGCATTTATGTAAGACCTGTAAGACATTTCTGACCTGGGCACTTCCGCAGAATGAGCAATATTAGCATTTGTAAGAACTCAAGACACAAACATATCTTGACACCCAGTCTGTGTAATTACATTTCATGTTTATTTTTCATAAGAGCTATGATGTATTTACTGTACAAATGCTGGTAAACATACAGCATTTCATATAGATATTTCACCTTGGTTTACAGTTGAAGTGTTGTTTTGCAATAAACTGTCCGTCTCTGCTCTTAGTACAGTAATACAGCACTGTAGCTGGTAGAAATACCTCTAGCTTAACTAAATTTAGGAACATTGTGTCTGTTCACGTGCAAGGAAAAGCAGGTCAAACTTGTTTTCAATTATTCAGACAGCACCAATTTTAGATTATTCCTAACTATTCTTTTATTTACTCTTAATTGGTTAGGATTTTAAAATGTATGATAGCTGCTGGCCTCAGTGTTTTGCCTAGTAACAAGGAGGACACATTAAATACTGTGTTTGTTTATGTATCTGGCATACTAGAAGGTAGAAAGTTTCCTTTTATTTATTATTTTATTTGGATAGATGAAATAAAACCTGACATATATCTTTCTTTCTTTTCCGTATTCTTTTATTTAGACAAATAAAATAAATGTTGACATACAGTTTTGTTTATCAGTGTTTTAAATATTACCCTTGTTCTGGCAGCACTTGAAGTCATCATAATGATATGAAATCCCTCCAGTCCTGGCTGCTGCATAAACATGCCAAATTCACTCCCTACTGCCAGAAGAACCCTTCAGCCTAAAGGCATGTGGGGGATAAGATTGGGCAGAGATTCGTATTGGTTATATCATGTTGCCTAATTTCAACAGTTATCTATATATCTACCTGTGTAAGACAGAGTACAGTGTAAATGTCTTGGTCTTCGCTCTCCTATTTGCCTTCCATTTTTCCTTTTCATGCCAAGTTATCTGTAGCACATGGTAAGCGCAGTGGAAAAACATGAGTGTGAATTATTAATGCTCTTGCATAACTGTACGTAGGAAAGTACTCGGGGAGTGAGAGGGGTGAAGGAAGAAGGAAGAGGAGCATGAGGAGCAGAGACCTGAAAACAGCAAGGGGGGCACTTGGCTGGAGTTCTGACTGGTGAGCAACAGCAGGAGACAAACATCTCCCTGGATGTCGTTAACGCTGTGCAGCGTGACAGCCTTTTGTAGGTTAACCCTGGCTGGATGCCATACACCCATCAAAGGCCTCTATCTCTCCTCCCTCTCAGCTGGACAGAGGAGAGAAAATGTAATAAAAGGATTGTGTGCCAAGATAAAGACTTGGGGTAGAGATCAGTCCTCCATTACTATCACAGTCAAAACAGATTTGACTTGGGAAGAAATTAATTTAATTCATTATTGTGGGCTTCTACAATTACTAATTAAACCAGAGTAGGATGAGAAATAAAAACTAAATCTATATACAAAAAGTAACCAATAATAACACGGAGAACCCAGAACTTTCTAGCAACAATTTACATAATGGAACAGGGGGATCTTGGGAGTGAGCTTTTTGCTCACCACAGCTACAAAGGGTTTTCCCACGGCCTTAAGCTGAGGTTCTCTTCTTCCTCTGCTGAACCAACCCCAACACAGTACAATACACATCCCAGTTTTCCACAACTGTTTTCTTGCCCCCAGTGTTGGTAAGATTTAATCTGTATCTCTTCTCTGACTCTTTCCTGGATTTTATTTTTAGCTTTTTGTCTGGACTGTTTATATTATGTTCATTTTTTATATCCTTATGCATTGAAAATCTCTTCTTACACTGCTTCTGCACATCCTTTACCAGCATCATTTCAACCCCCTTTCTTCATATTTCTAGTCCAATTTGTGACACTGTTTGCTTTTCTACTTCTTCATTTTCAAACTTTAATAGCTAACTGCTGATTCTGATCTCATAACCACAAGTAGAAAACCAGACCACCACAGCTGTAGTCAGTGTGGGTTTTATCTTCCTACTAAACTGTTACTGCTGAAAAAAATTTGGAATTTCTTCTCATATGTTCAAAGGAATATGAAAAAATCACCATACTTAACTCAAATGACAGTTTTCTCTCTTTGATCCTGGTTAGGCAAAGTCCTTGAACCATGCCTGCCATTTAGCCTGAGCATAAATCTCATTAAAATCAAGCACGTGCTTAAGGACCTAAAATAGGTTTTCCAAGCAACAGACATCTGTAGCTAGTTAGAAACTTTTAACCATCCATAACTATCTTTCTGCACTGTGCTCCTGCTTCTTTTGCTGCATTATCAATCTTCATTTCTGTCTCTTTTGCCTGGACAGAAATTGCTTTGGTTCTTGAAAGTCTAACTCACTTGAATTTATTCCGCCTGCCCTTCCTCCTTGGTGCATGTAGAAATCTTTCCTTTCTATCAGCAAGCCTTATTGAAAAGCAAATCAAACATACATCCTCTGTCACTGTGACTTTGAACCCCTTTTCCTTTCTCTTTTGTAACTTTTTACCCTAGAACTTCCATGCCCCCCTTGTAGGAAATGTCGACAGTGTGCGATTTTCACTTTTTCAGTTTCAGGTTAATTGTCAAGGTGTTCTGTGGACCACATTAATGGCTTCAACCTCCAAAGTACAAGCTATCAAATAATAAAAAGCTTTTGAAAATACTTGTCTGAAACATTTTTTTAACCTTTCTTTTTTTTATGAACTGCTTCCTGTTGTAGTCAGAAATATTCTCAGATATATTGAAACACATCTTGTAATATTTTCTCACCACCATAAGATTCTATAAAGCTTCAAGCTCTGACTTGTTTCCAGCTCACTTTTTTTCCCCTTGAGGTTATCTAAATATCTTAATAAACTGTGTGCCATACTTACTATCTCATGTCTAACTTCAAAGGGGATTGCTAACAACAGTTCCTCAGGTTTGCTTTCCTATGCAGGAATTCAATAAAATCTCTTTACACTAAAGCTACTGATGAATTTTTAACTGTCTCTTCTATATAAATCCCATCTTCCTGCTCTATTACTATCCACAACTGAATTTACATTTATGGCCCATTGGAATTTCCGAGCAGAGAAAGTTAACCAGGGGATATGTTTTGCAATGTGGCTGATGAGTTAGATTTCATGACAAACAGGGTGCAGAAGGTGGAAACAAAGGTAGGTTCTGAAGCCAGTACTTCAACACCTTTGATTAGATTTCAAGCTGGTGAAAAGTTTACCTTTTCTGACTTCCAGAAACTCTCAACTTGGCCCCTAATGCCCACACAGTGAGGTGATGTGATGAGAGTGAAATATATTTGTATTAATGCAGGAATATGTGGCCATTGACTCGAATGTGTTAGAAAAAAGGAAGCATGCAGACCAAACACAGAATTTTTATAGTTGTTTGGGATTTTTTAAATTACTTAAGCTGAGATCCTTATTTAGCATCTTAATTTTCAATTAAAATCAGCAAAATCACTCTATGAAGTGACTGGCTGTTACCCATGTAAATACCATTTAATTCTGGATTTTTGATCTTTAGGCAGCCTTTTTACTGGTCTCCAGAGAGGTCAGTGAAAGTAATGAAAAAAACTAACATCAACCATTTTGATTCAGGGTTGAAACGAAGAACCTCAGATTTTCTGGTTGCATGGTATTAGAAAGAAGTGAATCCCTTTCATCTAAATATAGCTCCCCCTCCACCATCTTCATATTTAAAATTCAGAAGCTTAACTTCACCACTAGGATCAGTGAGATGCTTTTCCCAAGCCACTTTCAGAAAAAGCCATCAGAAACTGTTGCTAAATGTCATTTTCAGTATCAGCATTGCAGCTTCTGTCCACTGCAGATTAAATGTCTCTTTCAAGCACCACTTTGAATTAAGCAAATCACAGTGGCACACCAGCTACCCTATAATCTCTGCTGGAACACTTTCCAGGCATATTTAGACTACAAATATATTTCTATTAGCACCACAGAAGTCAGGAGACTGTGAAACCTCCTTGCTACAACAAGGCTGAAGAGGAGAATGAAATCTTTTAATTTTATCAATCTCTTTAGAGAGTGCAATATTACAGTGGCAGGGATATTTTCCTTTAAGTGCTAGGCAAATCCAAATTGGTAATAAAACAAACTTTTATTCTGTATTATATGTTTCTTATTATCCAGCTTTTTTCAAAAGTCTCTTCTCTGTAGAATATGTTGTTCAAAGTTCTGATAACAATGATTACAGTTATAGTATTTCAGTTTATACATTAGAGACAATTAGTGCATACTAGCTACATGTATTCAATATTAGAAACCAGGAAGCACCTAAGCTGAATTTAGCACATTTTACTGGTTAATGTCTATTGGGATTTTTCATTCACCACTGCATAAAACAATGTATATTGCTTAGTTAGTATCTTTATAGGACAGACTTAAATGACACAAATGTTCTGTTTAGAGTACACAGTAGGCACAGCTGTGACGACACACACATGAACACAAAAGATCGAGTTTTATAGCCAGGATTCATGCCCCCAGCTTCATCCAATCACTGTTACCATTCTTTGATGTAAATGGAGAAGCAACTCATGAAAGATTCATTCCTTTGGTAATCTAAGTCACCCTCTGCAAGTGATGAACTTGTGTTGGGGTTTATACAGATATTTAATAATTTAAGCCCTTAACCTAACAGGCATTAAAGCCCCTACTTTCTGTTGCAATAAATTTAAAGCGGGCACCTTGGTCTGTCTGCCAGTGTCTAGAGATTGGCAAAATCAACCTTGGTAGGATTCAAGTCGCCTAATGTCAAGTGCCTCCAATGCAAGTATAGATAGCTGAACTGGGGATACAGATTCTGGTTACAGCAAATGGTTAAAAATAATGAAAACACTCAATGAAGATTACAGCATGATTCCTACATTGGATGTAGATGTTTTCTCTAGAGTGCGGTGCAGTCACCTACAGCAGTGACACTGAAAGTCAGCAGAGCTGAACCCATAGCCTTAATCACACAGAATTTAGCTTCCGCTTAGCCAACACTCTGCTAGGCAGCTGAATGCCATCAAGGAGCTGGTCCTCACAATCCTGTTATATTCCAGTGGAAAATCTCGTCAATTTCAATGAAAGTTGGGTCAGACTCCGACAGTACTTCACACCGCATAGTTATAAGTATCAATCACTCTATATTGTTATGTCCAAAGAATAATAATATAAGCATGCAGACAGGCAATAGCTGAGGCAAAATTTGACTGCATTTGCTTCTCAACCTAATATGAGACTTAGTAAAGTCTGATTTGATCTTCGTCCAGCTTCTAGACAAGAGTGACTTTATGGCTACCTCGCAGCATTCTCATTAATGCAGGGCAGAGTTTCTATGCATTACTTGTCTTCTGCATCAATTTTTCATTTGCAGTTTATTCACTGAACTCTTTGCCTGTGCCCTTGAAGAGTCATCTTCTTCAAATGACTGGTCTGATTGCATTACACAAAATGCACCAGTAAAATATTTTTGGGAAGTGAAATATTTTACTCTTTTCAGACTATTCCTGATGTTCTTACTGCCAGCTCCATCACTGGGTAAGAATGCAGTATGCGAGCACCATGATTATGGAACTGGCTATCCCTTTGAAAAATTATACATTATGAAATATCATGAGATTGAATAATAGTGGACAAAATCAAGCTAGAAATAAAATGCCCAGTTTTAACCAAGTGTTAATTAACTGATATTGTATGTTCTCTATCATTCATATTCTTTATATTAAAATTTTATTTTTCAAAGATGTGATGTGCCTTGATCAGAAGTTGCCATCTTGTTAAATCTATTATTTGGTGGAATTATGCTTGCACTACGAGAAAAGAGGATGTGTGACCATTGTGGTCCTTTCTGTCCTTAACATCTGAGGATTTTTCTCATTTTGACCTTGAACTAAAGCCCAGTGAATCTGGCAGGAAAATTTCCTTTTGTTTCAAAGGACACCACCCTACAAACAAGAATGCTGCAAAGGGGCCATAAAGTCACTCTTGTCTAGAAGCTGGAGTAAGATCAAATCAGACTTGACTTTACTAAGTTTCATGTTTGGTTGAGAAGCAAATGCATTTTAATTTTGCCTCAGCTGTTGCCTCTCTTCATGCTTATGTTATTGGTCTTACATTGGCCATAACCATAGAAAGTGATTGACACTGAGGCCTACGCAGTGTGAACCTCTGCCAGAGTCTGACCAACTCAGGGAACCCTTCTGGGATCCCACGGGCAGCTCTCTGTTTTCTCTCAATACAATGGCCTGGTTCAGCTTGCAGACAAGCAGGTGGAGGGCTACTGTGGGGGCACTCTCATACATTTTGATGAGATTACTTTCTGAGTAAAGTGTTATTCCATGAGTGTAAAGGTGACCATATCTGGCCCAAAGATATTGCTGTGATGCTCCACTGCATCTCTTTGTATTAGATTTTCTAATTTTTATGACCTGCATTTGGGATTTTTATTTTTCTTTTCTTTTAGATGCTTTTCACATGCAGTAGCATCAGAAGGAGTGATTTTTCTTTCTCAGGAGATTCAAAGGAATTGGATTTCTAGTTCTTCCCTCAGTTCTTAACAGAAGAGAAATAATGTTTGCATTTTACTGACAGCCCTAGGACAGACAATATTTGAGGCAACATTTTAATTTCATCTCCTTTGGATTGCTCTTGCTACAACTGCCATTCATGACATTATCACTCTATCTCTCAAAGAAAATCAGATCTGGCTCCATCTCTGATACAATTCCAAAGTACATATGGAATACAAAGATATGTTCATAAAACAAAACATTAATTTGTTGTGAGTTTGTTTTTCTGTTTTTAATTGACATCTAATGAGGCTTCTTTTCCAAAAAATAAACAGATTTTGTTGTCCAGGGGGAATGCCTTGAAACTACACATCAAAGCTAATGTAATTTTCCTGTTCTACTAACATTGTTCTTTAACTGCTAAAATCTAAAGTACAGGTACTTGATTACAATAGGAGTGAACCCATAAAGTTCTCTTTGACCTCACATTTTATTTCACAGCCAATGCTTATCCAACCACAGGCACTGCCTGAGCAATTTTAATAATAGACCAGCATTTGATTCTGAGCCAAAAAAACCCACCAACAGATAAGTCTTACACGTGATTTTTTAAGGTCAAACCCTCTTTCAGCCTGAGGAATTCTGCAAAAGCCGTGCCCCTAAAGGGAGGGATAAAATAGTGCTGTAATCAAGAAACTTGATGGAATGCAGAAATTTAGATAAAACCATGTTAGATGCCTAAAAAACTACATTTCATTCACTTAAATATCATCTAACACACTGCTAGTCCCTTATCTGTTGTCCAGTTATGACAGAGTTTTTCTTCTTGGGCATCCTTTCCTTACTGACTGCATGGAATATTCTCACTTTCCATATACTTAACTCCCTGATTTACTTCAATTATTAAATTCAAATCATCTCTAGTTCTAATCTCCAAGTAAGAGGACCATAGGACAAGCAAAATGAATGCAGCCAAGATGCAAGCATGCCTCCAGTACCACCCATGGGCACGCTTGGCATGCAACTGTACAAATCAGGTCAGTCACACCAAGCCACTGGCCGACCAACTCCTCCAGAAGTGACAACAACCTGCAAGCACAATGGTCCTTATTCACAAAACACCAAGGAATTATGGCAATGTTATTATGAATAGGTAATAGTGAGCTCATTTGCAGTGAATTACAAAGCGCCTAAATAATTTGCTTTTTAATGGTCCACTTTCCTCTGCCTTTCAGGCTGCATCCAAGGCTGCAAATGCACTGCCTTGGCAGACAGACATACCAAGAATTACAATAATCCAAACTGAGGAGGTAATGAGAAAATGAATCTAATGAATCTAGGCTAATAATTACAGCTCATTTAATTACCTCTGAGATACAGCAGGAGCTGTAATTTTTTTTTTATAATTGATGTTCCTGACATCTTTGTACCTTTTAAGTGTATTAGTTGTAAAATCTGCCATGTTAATGTTGAAGTTGATAAAAATGTCACAAAGTGAAGCAGAGATAATGGAACAGGAGAGTCTTTAAATGTCAAATAAGTAGAAAGGTATTGACAGGCAGATATTTTACTGCTTTTATGCTGTACATGAGCTCTTCAATAAACGTACAACATGTGTGAGAAACTGAATCAAGAGCTGCTGGCTGAAATATTGTAAAGACTCTGTTTGGTCAGATTCTCCTAATGTAATTCTAATTTTTCATACTTGCCTTAGGCCATTATCATGAAAGCATGTGCATTAGACTAGACACTTGATGGAAGACTCCACGCTCTTTTACAGACATCCACATTAAAATATTGGATACCTTCAGGCCCCAAACCTGGTAAACTTCTGTTTACATGGCAACTATATTCAGGTTAATTGCCTGTTGAAGTTTCATATCTGCCACACTGAGAATTTAGAAAATAGTCCCTTTAAAAATTGGAAAATAAGTCTGCCTCAATAATGTCCTTTTTTTTATACAGCATTGGTTATTCTTTCTCCATTGACTGATCCTGGAACTCTGCAACCAATGAGAATTTTAATATCAATGAGAGCTTAACTTCACTACAAACAGGAGCATGTCCTCTGTGCCTAATGAATCTTGAAATTAACACAACTTCTTTATATTTTTGCTTTTGCTCCAGCACTCTCAGTGCCAGCACAGATTTTCAAGAGGTGTTTACAGCCAGCTCACTTTCCCTCGGCTGGATGTTGTATAGCAGAGGACAAATGGAAGTGAAGGTGAGTCTCACTTGGACGGGAGAGTTTCTTTGTAGCCTTGGTTAGTTGGTTGGTTTTAGAAAGTCACGTTTGCCGCTGTCAATAATTCAGAACCCCTTCTATTTAACATCTTAGGCAGTGCCTTTGTGGTCGGGGTATGTGTGTGTCCAAACGGCACAATGGGACAGTCTTACAGAGCTCAGCTCTCATTGCAGTGGGACCTCCAGCAGTGGGCTGAGCACACAGGTGCCTTTTCTCCTTTTCTTGGGGATCTCAGAGCATTGAGATCCCCAAGACACAGCAGCTCAGAAAGCAGCAGCCCTATTCTGACGCCATGGTCCAGTTCCTCTCACCATAAGAGGGTTGTCCAAACATCAGGGAAGAAGGGGAGGTTTGTGGGGAAGACATAAGATTAAGGTCTAATGCAGATTTACAAAAGTAGTAGGTCTATTAATCTGCAGAATAAGTGGAATAATGTGTACTTTTTCTACCTTAATTTAGGTTAAAAATTCTTTTTAATGGCCTCTGCCCATATTTGTTTACCACCTAGTGCTATTAAATTCCTTGAAGCCAATTGTAACTCTTCCAGTCATGCCCTTTTACAAAAACAAGAGATTATGAATATTTGCTATTCCTAGCATCATGTGACAGATAGCTGAAGTGAGTTATCCTGCTGCCCTTTGAAACAAAACACAAAAGTGTATACACACACACTCACATACTATCCCATATAAAGATACCTAGGCAAACCAGAACTGATCATGTCTTTCACTACTGGAGCATAAAAATAGCCTCATTCTTTGTGAAACCATTTTGAAAATGACAACAATAGATTTTCATTTTGACTAACATACTAGTTTATTGTTTTCCTGTCTTTATTTAATTATGTTCTTTGCACAAATTTAAATCATTCATGCATACACAAGAGAAAAGACAAAGCTTCTCTCTGTGGTCCAAATAGCTGCTCATAGTCATTCACACTTGTTATTTCAAACAAGGTTTATCTGAAAAACTCCCTTTCTCTCAACAAGAGAAGAGGGACATTTATTCAAAAATCCCGTGTGGACACGCAACAGTGATAAGTGGGCAAACAGAGCTCAGGTGTCACCTACAAAAATATCCCTTTTGGAAACCACAGCAGGTTAAGAGGGAACAAGCAATAAACGCTTTCCCTTCTGCTTCTTTCATCTTGATGATAACTATCAGTTGTAGGAAAAGAAAAGCAAGGTCATCCCTAAGGGACACAGCATAAAAAGTGGGAGAATTTCACCCCTCTTAGCAGACTTGTAACACAGCAGTTTTAAAAATTGTGAAAATAATAAATAGAAATAAACTATTCAGACTCATCACTTGCTCTAATAATGTCAGAAAATTATTTAAGAAGTGACATTTAAATTGTTTTTTAAATACTTCGAGATAGCTGGATGCAAACTTAAAAATACTATTTTTTATCTTAGTGTAATGAACTAGGGTTGCTGTAAGTTTGGTTATGGTGATATGAATTTGAAAAAGCAGGGACCAGAAGACCTTGAACCAAAGCAGCAATAATCTTTCTAGCTCCTAAATTACTTCATGATTTCATTTGGTTTTCTTTTTAAGGGTTTTTAACACTTTGAAACAAATCTTCTGTTTATTGCTAACTTCCTAAGAAGAACAAGTAAGCCTATGGGAAAAAAAAAAAAAACAAAAAAAAAACAAAAGCACAGAAACAAGCCTCTGCCATGTGAAAGATCTCATCCCAAATGATTGAATACTCCAGCCCATTCAAATCTCTCAGCCCCTGCAAGAGGTAGTCATAGGTAAATTGGGGAATATTTTTTCACCTGAAACTTTCTTAGAAGAGGAAGAAAGTGAAACATGAACAAGTCAAGAAATGAGATGACTAGGAAAAGGAGATGAAATAATGCAAAATCAGAAGATATTAGCAACAGAATGGATTTACTGATACTGCTGGTGTCCCAAGCCCAGTCTCACCTAACATCCACACTGCTCACCTGCAGGCACAGATTTCTATTGTGCCCCACAGCACACCTAGGAGGGAAAGTTAATAGAGCTCCTGCAACTGGTAACCCTGATTCTCCAGAGAGAACAGCTGGAGCTAAGACCTTCCAGGCCTCCACCAGCAGAGCTCCAATACAATTCTCACTGATTCTTCAAGTGACTTTTATCTCAACTAGCTCAGTGTAGACAACAACTGAGCTAATCTCCCTCCTTCATGGAGAGAAATTGGTACTTTAGAGACAGGAGCTACCAGATCTTGTTTACATGACTAATTTAAGATCAAATTAAGTGTATGCTGGAAGCATGCTGTCCTACAAGTTTGATTTAGAGGGAAACCCTTGGAAGAGCTCCTAGCTTTGGTGTTACCATTTATACAGCATTTGTTCAAATGAATCCATGCAGGGGATATATCTTTATCCAAAGCACAGCTTGGCATCCGAACTTGGATGAATATAGAAAATTTGTGGTTGCCTGTTTAGCATGTTCTCACATTATCATCATGTCCCATGAAGAAGAGAGTGGCCAAGAAATGGCTGTTGAACATGGTTATAATTAATTGTCTAGATAGCTAGCTAAGAGAGATTTAAGTTTACAGTTAATAAAAGTATAAAACTTATGTGCAAAATACCATGTTGATGATTTCTCTTGCAAGTATTAGGAGAATGCTTGCATCATTCCTTGCAATTGAGCCATTCCAGGAGGTAGAGGAGACAAGCAAGGCAGTCAGGAAAAGGCAAAGATTTGGAGACAGACACCAAGTGGGGAGAAATGAAATTAAATCCTGACAGCTGCAACAATCCAGAAGGGACTGGCACCAGAAATTTTGTCTGTAATACAAGCCTTAGTCCTGCCTTGTACTTCATCAGAATTGTGAAATTTTAAGGAGGTTCACAACATATTTGTCAAAAAGCATTTCTATTTGTAATTTCCATAGCTATTATTTTATACACCAAGATGTGGGTTGTCATCTTTATCTTATTTATCATTTGGATATACATCACACTCACTCTTTGTTTTTAGCCTAGCAAGGCTCATCTAATCCTAAGATGGATATCTAAAATAGACAGATCACCTCAGCCCATTTTATTTCAGTTATCATAAGGAGAGACAAGAATTTTGGTTCAGATTTTAGGATCTGCTTTGTAGATATATATAAAGAGCAGTGCAATGAAGACATAGTAGTTTGAATCCTGATTCACAGCTTAGCTTCAAAAACTTTAAGAGGTTAACTATGTTCAAAGAGAAATTTTTTGCAATGGATGCATAACTAGTGCATCATTACTCTTGTGTCTTGTTGTCTACAAATATTTGGTGATGAGTATGTGCAGGTTTTCCTGGAAAGGAATGGTTTCCTGAACCCTGGCCTTAACAATTAAGTGGTAAAAAGACCTAGCTATGAAAAGCATTTTGCATTTCATTGAAAATAAACCACTTCTGAAATGGACAATACACTTACTCAGCCATGTACAGCACCATTATCTGATAGTTCATGGTTGAGGGTGCATAACTTCATACTCGGATGAAATTCTCAGAGGCAAGTTGATGTAAATGAAATATTGTTTTCTGATACAGAATTTAACATCTGTCTTTCCTTAGTATTTTGATTTGCTTTTCTTTCTTTTCTAGAATGAACAAAACATGTTGAAAATCTACATATTAGTACCACAGAAATGTACTTTTCTTGGCATCCCATATCCTGTTTCCTTCTTTCTCAAGTTTGCTGTTCTCAGCTTACCAAGCACAGCAATCCCCCAGCTGCATCTGATAATTCTCATCTCAGAAGCAACAAAAGAGAAAAATGCAAAACCCTCTGCAAAAATAATAAACTCATTTTCATGCCAAATTTAAAAGAAAAATAAGGACATGAACAGCTGGACTACAGTAAATTATTTTTGACTAGTTTAAGAGAATTCTATATACAATCTTCTCTAAGTATTTCCTCCCCATCTGCAGCAACCCCTTTTTCCTCCATTTCCTATTCCGTTCTGATTTTGAATTTTAGAATGATGATAACATGGGATCTTAATCATCAGTTAATCTGGGAAAAAAATCCTACATTGTAAGAAACACGGTTAATTATACTTTTTTATTTTGTGCTTTCCTCTTCCTTTTCCTATGATAAAAAACCAAGGCTCTAATGAATTCTTGTATCAGAGCAATGAAGGATTTTTCCATGGGAAAATGGTTCATTTTTCAAGAGTACTAGAAAACAAACCCTAGTATAAATTGATTTTTTTGTTTGGGGTTTTTTTGGTGTTTTTTTTTTAACTTGTTCAAAACTTAGGGAAGTTCTTTCCTATATAAGAGCTGAGAACAGGGCAAGGACATAACTGGATATACTTTCTGGAAGTATATCCAGAAAGAAGCATAACTCAAATGTTTCTCCTTTCCAGCAAAAAAAAAAAACAAACCAAGAATAAAAGAACTACCAACACACGAATGGCATTATTTCAACATGTGCATAGGTATGCAAAGGGGAGTTACTTTCATGAAGAGCTATGAAATACATTCTACGCATTCCTACAGCCCCTGCTGTGTTACACCATAGAGCTTACCATTTTTCTCCACCAGTAAACCTTGAAATAAATGTTGTTATTACTTAGGCTCTACTCATTTAAATACTTTAAAAAATAAAAATGGGGTTGTAATTTTGGAAACATGCAGAATTTTACTAGAAAAATTACTCTAAATTCTTAAACTAAGATAGCAATGTATAGGAAAAACAGATTATTAGATTATTTTTTTAAAATTAAAAAACTTTATTCACCTGAAAGACTTGACAGAATAAATTACCTCAAAACCACAGGAGCTGTGCACTTCAGAAAATTATAAACCCTGTTATTCACTGAAAAGCTGATGCAACCTATACTTCTCTTCTACACACTCTGTCACAATATTACTTGATGAGTATTGTTACTTCTGTTGATTGTTAAATTTCTCAAATAATGACGCTGGTGTATCAGCTTCCCTAATTGAACAACTTATCAAGAGTGATTGCCTTTTAGGATGAATGTTATGAAGGATAGACAAAAACCAGTCAGTTAAAACTGCCTACCTTGTAGGATGCAAATATTACTAGTTTTCAAGCAAAAAAAAAAAAAAAAAAAAAAAAAGAACCAACAGAGATGTGCTTTTCTTCAAATACCATTTGACTGACTGGCATTTTTTCAGGCTTTATTATTCACGTGTCAAGAAGTAAATAAGTAAATTTTACAGACTTTATGATAATTTGCACTTGGCAGTTAATTTACTCTGGCATCATTGCCTTCTGGAGTATTGCAGCAAAATTTCTACATGGATGATGGTAGCAGCCCTCTCACCCGCATTCAGTCTTTAACACCCAAATACTTTGGTTTCTTCACTTTTCCTGTGATCTCGTAGGGTGGAAATTTATTGCACTACAGTAGATATAAGAGTGCATGAAGATGTCTATATATAATTTTTGCTATATATACAGGCCTGAAAATATTGACAGGAATTCACCAGTGGTATCAAGTGAGCTTATCTTTAAGTGGGTTCTGCATGACCAGAAAGTAGAACTACAGAATTCTGAAAACAGAAAACAAAGCTTAACCTGCTTTCCCACAGTGGGAGAAATGCAGACATTGCAATTCTCCTGCCAAAAACAGAAGTCATGGCAGTTATTTTTAACATACCAGATATCCTCTGGTTGTTGTTTAGTTCTTAGTAGTCATTCTTTCCTATTGTTTGCAGCCTCTTTTTGCTCTGAAAAGAAGGCTTATTTGTTTTTTTGTTTGTTTTTATAGAAGAGAATGGAGGTGGGGAAACCACACAAAGCGTGTTCTCTCCAGTCTAAGGGCAGCAGGAAGCTGGTGGCAGGAGTCCCGCTTGTTTCGATGGGCATGGAGTGCAGCCAGCCCAAAAAGAACTCACTCACACAGCTCCAGCCCACTACTAAGACGTGTCTAAACATGACTTGGATGCTGCTGGAAACCTGTGGGTCCTGAAAGGGCCTCCCAGCTGCGGAACAACACTTGCTTCTTTTCAATTCTCTGGTTTGTTAGAGTTTTTTTGAGGACAGGTTTGCTTGTTTCTTCTGTTTGACTATTGCTTCTGTTTGCTTGTTCTTTTGTTTTGTTTTGTGGGGGTTTTTTTGTAAATTTACTTTTGGAAAAAGAAATTGATTTTTGAAAATGCATGAGTTGCTAGACATGAAAAGAATGTTTGATAGGTAAGAAATCACCATTTCGTGAAGATCCTTTCAACTTTCTTTTCAGTGTTGAGTCTTTTCCCCATCCTTTGGCATCTACTGCCTGCAGCAGTTTCCTCCCACCACTTTCTGTAAATTGTCTGAGTCATGAATGATTTCACAGCAAGAGTATTTTTTTGGAAAACACTGGGATTTTTCAGTTTGAAGACATATAAGGTTTCATAAAATATATGAAAATGTCAATAACATTGTCATCAGGATGAAAGCAGGGAACAGTTGTTTTAAAGAGCATCAGAAATCTTATAGTCAATCTTACCTTGCCTTCAGTATTTTATTTGAATTATACTCATAGTACCATCAGGTTCCAGCCATATTCACTACCAGCTGAGTCAATTACCTTTCTTGCTAAAACAATTTTCCAATGTTTCAGGTTTTAAAATACGTGATTTCACCAAGGCAACAGTCCCTGACTTCATAGCAAGAACCTTTTTTAAATTACTACACACTCCATTCACCTCCTCTATAAAGAAATGCAATTTAGTGAGAGTAAGTTTGTTAAATTAGAGCAGTAGGTGCATCAGACTCTGGTAGGATTCTTTAAATGCTGTGTTATGAATCAGTGCAAATGTATGTATACTGGAAAATTGTCTTTAAATCAGAGATAATACAAATATGGAACACAGGTTTACTCTGTAAAGAAAACTATAAACTGTTTATCCTAATTTGTTTTTCACCCAAGGTGGGGGAAAGTTTATATGTAAAGTATTCTAAGTAGAATTGGCAAAACTTTGTAGTTTTAAAAGATATTTCACACCTGACATCTTACCTTCCTCTGAATTGGAGGCTGAAGATGCTTAAATCTTCTGATCCTGTGTCCCTTGCTGAGCAGGTCGTTTGAGCAAGCAGAGATTGCTCTGCTTTGCCACATGTCCAGGGAGATCTCTTTTATGTCTCCCTGGCCAAGACTGCCCTCAAAACATGAATCAAAGTGACACCACTTACAGCTGATAGAGAATTCATGCTGTGTCATTTTTCAGTTCTGGCTACTTTCTCAGGTTTGTACACGCAGCCAAAGATTACTCAAATAATTGTTCAGAGCAGTCCCCAACACGAGCATTGGAAGCCATTAAACCAGGGAAAATCTCTGATTTTGTTTGAGGTTTGGAAAAGATTCTCTGCACTTGTCTGAGGCAGCACCTCTGCAGCTGGCACTGAAACGATGCCAGTTGACACCATCTGAAGCTCTGGCTTTGACAGGACTTTGTCAGTCACTTCATCTCTCTATGTCAAACCTTAAATCAGAAACAGCAGCGCTGAGAAAACAGCTACATCTCTATTTCGTTTGACAAGCAGGCTACGCAGTGTCAGCCACAACACATGGTAGATCTCAATTCTGGAAATATTTTTGCTCTTCCCCTCTTTGAAATAGTAAGTTTTACAATGCATTCCTGTTTTCTTTATGCACCATAGTCCAGATTGTGATTTTAAGTAGAGTTTTTTGGAAGGAACAAGATGTGGCTTCAACCCAGAGAATGATATATATGTTCTAAATCTTTCAGTGTCTGGACATGATATTTTTGTTCACAAAAATCAGGAATATTTTCTTCATTAAAAATAAAAAATCTCTTATGCTGTCTTTTCTTCACCGGGAGACAGGTGTTAGTGAGGTGTCTATTTGATTTGAGCACCTACTGTCAAAATTCTTATCTGAAAACCTTCACATTGCTGCTTTCTAGAGGTTCCTAAAGGTCTTCAGGAGCTCATATATCTGATAAAAATCTTCCCCAAGGACCTAATTTCTGCTTCAGGAGGATTGAGAGGATTGACTACAGAGAAAAGGTGTCTGTTAGTAGTCTCCAATCTGACAAGGATCAATTTCACTGGACAGCTTCAGATTCTGGGGACCTATTTCATGCCAGAAACAATAGTGTAATTGTTTCCAAAAAATAGTTTCCTGAGAACTTCCACTCATGAGACTTACTGGACATTTGTGCAGATAGGCCAGTGGGCTCTCTAGCAGCTCATCTTTCAGCACACAGGTGAACAGAGTTGCAGCCAGCTGGTGGCCAGTCACAAGTGATATTCTCCAGGGCTCAGTAGTGAGACCATTTCTGCCTAATATCTTCATCAGCAATCTAGGCCAGGGGATCAGGTGCACCTTTAACCACTTTGCAGATGACACCAAGGTAATTGGGTGCCATTGTCGGTCTGCCTGAAGGATGGAGTGAGCCAGCCAGGGAAGGCTCTGGCTTCCCTCCAGATGGATTTGCTTCTGCACACAGAGAAGCTCTGGTTGGGTGGTTGCACGTCATCAGATGCCAGTGGGTTTGAGTCTTGGAGAAGTGAGGAAAGGAATCTGCAGGATCAGTGGGCTGAGATCACTTGCATGGGATTCAATAAGGCATAGATTCAGGGGCCGCACTTGGGTCGTGACACCCCATGCAGCTCTACAGACATCTGGGGAAGAATGATTAGAAACCCTGGGGGTGTTGGTCAATGGTTGGACTCAATGCCCTTAGACATCTTTTCCAACTTTAATGATTCTTTGATTCTGTGGCAGTTAAAAATATAGTAAATGGAAGAACTAATATTTTAGGGGCTGATTTGGATCAAACCGGAATTTTTTCTCTCAGCAACTTACTGTTTTCTCTTTTTCAGTGGTACTGATTTGCCAGAAAACACAGCAGGCAGAGATATCACTGAGCTTACAGTCATGACACCTGTAAAGCCCACAGTCTACCAACCTACGTGAGGGAAATGTCAGTATTTGGGCAGATTTACTAACACTGGGACAAAATCCCAGCCCTCGGAAAACTGCTTGTAACCCCAAGTTGTTTTTTCTATTACACCATCTAACCTGATCAAATAAGCCATCTGGGCACTCTGTTTACTGCTGTGCACATCTCCAGACAGCACCTAGCATTTAACTGTACATAATGATCTGTCCACTGAAAAGGGACCTGTGCTCTTAACTCATGGAGATTCACTCATTTTAGAATACCAAATTCATAGCCTGAGAATGTGGTACACTCACAAGGTCATTCCTCCGCTAAGAGTGCAGATCATCTTAGCTGATTTACACAAAGACACTGCTCCTTCATTTTTTGCTAATCTTCAGCTGTTAGCAAGTGGAAAAATGAATCTCAAATTCTAATATTAGCACTAACAAGTGAGTCACTCAACTTGGACATTTCCAAATTATTTTCTAATAAGGTTATTCGAATTGCTTTTTTTTTTCTTGCGTACCACCAGCAACCACAAGTAGCTTTGAAAGTACCAGTGATATAAGGAAGTATGAATGGAATTTGCATCCAGAATGTTTTCTTGCATTTTTTTATCTACACAGTAATATGTCGTATTTGGGAAGTGCTCAATTTGTGTTAATCTCACAGCAGGAAGAAAACAGGGTGCATCTACCTTAGTACTTTAATCCAGAAGACAAAGAGATTTGTGCAGAAAAACTCCTGAGTATCTCCCCTTTCTCTGTCAAGTTCTGACATGGCTAAACAGTCTCAGAGCATGCAGCCTGGCTGCTGCAGAACTGGAAGATACACTCCAGGAGGTCCTGGCAGTTAATAGCCTCCCACTTCAAGGGACCAGACTACAGCTAATCCAAAGTTACCCCACCCTTCCTTCCTATTTCTTCAAAACATGGGTAATATAAGTGTCATGTCCTCAGCATCAAACCGCTTTACCAGAAAGATCCAGTCTGTAGGTTGATATTACTTACGAACAGAGGTACAGACACAGCTTTCAGCCAATTTGCCTTCAGCATCTGGCAAATGGGAAGATGAGCAAACAAAATAGCAACAAAGTCACCAAAATGCTGTAAAATAGATTGAAAAAGAGGAAATGTCATCTCCGAAGTGCTATTTACTATGAGATGGTTTTGTGTTTTTTTCTATAGAGCAGCAGTGGTTTTGTAATTAAGGCATATGTCTTTCTCAGACAATTATTTGAAGTATTATAAAAAATATCAGTACTGTTGCTGTGGTTAGTAATAATTTTTGTTTGGGTGTTGTTAAACTCTTTTAACTGATTGCCAAGTTTGCCTATTGCAGCAGGTTGGGAGGAGAAATAAAAGCATCCTGAAGGTACAGCTCCTTTGAACTGATCTCTGGAGCTTTGATTTGGTGGCAAGAATATCCTGCCATCTGAATTTACTGAAAAATGAGCTCTCATTCTGTGCAAAGCATGCTCTTAATGTATGAAGGTACTTTGCTGTATTACTGACCCAGAACAACTGAGGACAAGGAAATCTGATGGCCTCATCATGTTTAATAGTACTAAGTATTACTGGACGTGAAAACTTAAGCCTTTATGGGACTGTGAAATTTCATGGCATTTTTATTAGATGTTGGGGGAAAATGCATACCATTTATGCCTGAATACTGCCAGAAGTTTGTGACACATATGCACAACATTTTGGTGTCAGGCTTTTCTGAAATGGCACCCACTGGGAAATAGGGCTATAGTTTTCCACCAGTAAATAAAATCTTCCCTGCCTTTGAGGCCAACCTGCATAAAATAGGCTGTGTCTATATCTACAGGTTTCCTCAGATTTAGATCAAGATGCCAATATGTAATAGTCACACAGTCAGAAATGGCTTCAAGAGCTCCCATGAAGTGTTTGGAAATAGGCAAACTTGGGCCAAAAGCAGGCTGGGCACAGAGAATATATAGTCACAGTGCAATCTTTAGTCCACTAGTAGAGTCCTGGTTTAAGAGGCTGTCTTTCTCTTTGATAAAGTGAAATATTATGTCATCTTTCCAACATAAACCCTAATAGAAATGTGTGTAAAAGCATAAACGGATATAAAGGTGCCACAGAATTTAATGAAGTGCTCAAATAAAATACTCAAAAGATGTGCTCTTAACCCCACAGAGATAATTACAAGCCTAATTTAAGCCTGGTAGGAGCTAGAGGTCTAAATGACTTGTAGTGCTAGACCTTATCTCCTCATCAACATACTTTTGAAAATTCTTCCTGAAGCATCCCATTAACAGAGTAGGGAAGAGCAGACACTACATACACTTTGTGTTTGAGTGCCAATACATATTTAGAAGCTGGACCCTAAATGACATGTATACCCAAGAACCTAATCAGAGAGCTCTGTCAGAGGGCTGGTAGCCAATCCCTGAAACATACTTCATTCCACTGCAGAAATCATTGTGATTTCTGAAATATCTGCTACACTCCTTGGGCAGGAAAAGCTGGTTGAGTTCTGATGAGAAAGCAAATTTCTAGGCAATGCACAACATCAAAATTTCCCTGCTTGCAGCTGATCTTACAAGTTGTACCAAAACTGTAATCTTGAGTGAAAGATGTTGATGGAGAGTTTCTGCTCTGGATTTTTCATTCTGTAGAGTTTCCTGGCTTTTTGAGCTTCCAGGGGAGGCTGTAGGAGACATCCAGCCCCAGTCATAGCACAGTGCTGAGTTCTCCCAGCTGGCATGGGGTGCACAGTGCAGGGAGACTGTGCAGGAACCCATGGTGATTGCAGCCAGCTGACAGAGCCAGAGCAGCTGCCCTAAAGCTTACTGCCACAAGTTCAATCATCACTGACCTGTCAGCTGGAGTGCTCACACAACACCCTGCATCCACGGAAAACTTTTCCACACACGTGTCCGAGTGAGACCTATAAAAGCAGTGCTGAAGCTCTGCTCTGGTTTACATCTGAAATCTTCAGGGTCCAGGACTAAGCCACTATAATTTATGTAGATACCTTAAAGGATTAGCAGCTGAGGAATTAATTTGAAAATTATGTGATCCCATTCTTTTCAGGAAAATATAACTACTGGATCCTTGGAGAAGAAACAGCAGGACTGAAATAAAACCACCTCTCCACAAATTTGGAGCAATTATGAAGTATTTGGGAAAGTGAGTCCTTTAAGTCAAAAAATTTAGCCCAGATCTTCCTTAAGTTTTCATTTCATTGGTACAATCCTGATTCATAGTAATTTGCTTCCAATTCTAGAAATTTAACCTTTTCAAAATTCCCTGCAATGTCATTAGTGACATGGCTTAGTTTTGGACTTGGCCGTTTTAGATTTATGGCTGGATTTGATGATCATAAAGGTCTTTTCCAACTGTAATGATTCTGTGATTCTATGATTTTTCACAAAACTTATAGTTGTATGAGGAACAAGCCAAGCCATGTGCATGTCAGTCAAGCAAACCAAACCTAGCATACATATAGGGAATTTAACAGAGGGCTTCACTTGGCAGATCTGATTCGAAGCTGAGAGCTGTCCTGAATAATTTTGGAAGAAACAATCTCTGAAACTATGTCAACTTCCACACATTAAAAAAAAAAAAAAGAAAAAAAAAAGAAAAAAAAACAATTCAGAAAAAAGAGAGCTGCAGCACATGATCAGCCTGCTCTTCAGTCATTGACAGGGAAGAAACGCTGCAGGGAGGGAGGATGCTTTTGAACCTTATCTCATGCAGTCTCTTCCAAAAAGATGCTGCTGAGGCTGTTTCAGATGCCTGGTTTGTGGTTGCTGGTAACAGTGAAGGTGACTGAGGAAGGGCTAAAAATAGGAATGCCCAGGGGAACATGCTAAGTACTTGCTTTGCCTGTCACTCCAGGGAAGATAGTATCAGTGCTAATTGATCCAAACACTCATGCTGCAAGTGCATGAGATTGAGAGATGCACAAGGTGAGGCAAGATGCCCAGTCAGAGTCTGCCAAAAAACAGTTCAAACTTTGTTTTGGGTGTAAAGCATGTATTTGCTTCAGGGGATAGGACCATGATAGAAGCAAAAATATGGGTTGAGGAGAGAGGGAGGAAACGTGGAGACAGAGCTGTGGACACAGTTCCTCACCAGCTAAAGCTCAGGAATGTGCTGCAGGAACGGAGACTTGCCAGCCAGATTGTATGTGCAGGGGAGAGCCATATGACCATTTCCCTTCCTCAGCAAGATGGAACTTTCACTTTCTTGGGTGAGAAGGAAAAGGCACCATGTTCTCCCAGGGTGACTCTATGGATGGAGGTATCCATGCAGGCAGACCATATGGAAAAGAACCAAATCTGAAGAGGCATTTCCAGATGAGAGGTGCTAGATGTTAGCTGCCTTAGCAAGGAATGACTACAACACCCTAGTTGCCTTCTTGCTCAACAGGAAACAAGCCAGGGGCTCATTTCCTTAGGCAGGATCTATTTCCAACAGATATTTATGTCCTTTTGAAAAATTATGTAGATGGAGACTTTATTTACCTGCAGACTTTGATATTTCTCTACTCTTGGAACAGATCAGACCATTACTAATATCTAATCTGAACGTCCTGAAGCTACAGTTTAAGGCCATTATTTTTCATCCAGCCACACATGAACAGTAAATTGTTTGTACCAGATTTAAATTAAATGGATTCTTTTGTTTTTCTTTGGAGTAGTCCTTTTCATGTTTGTAATAAGCTTCCCTTCTGACATGATTTGACAGACTAGTGACATGGAAAGTCCAGGCAGAACAGCTTGCATGTAGCTGTACTTGAGAAAAGCAGAAAGAAAACACGAGGAATATATAATCAGGTAGAATGCTTATAGTATCTAAGCAGTCAAACATCTTGTGCTCTTTCTGCTTGGACCTGTTGAAGGCTCATCCTCCAGGTATTAAAGGAGCAGAGCCATTCTACCAAGTCCAACAGGGCTGCATAGAGAACTGCAAAGACTGGTTTGCAGTCCGACAAAAATACTGGAGGCATTTTGTTTACCACAAGTCAATCAACAGTGAGACAGACTTCCAGCCTCACTGAGCAACTGGTGTTCAGACTGCAGAGAGTAGAGAGATAGAACTGCAGCCACCAAAACAGCCCCAGTGAAGACAGAGATGCTTAGGAATCAAAAGTGCCCAACGTGGCATTGAGCAGTGTGGCAGTGAAGGTGGAAGAAGCTGATTTTCCAATGCAACAGTGAATAAACAAATTCAATCAAAACTTCTGATTGAGTCAGAATTTGAGCTGGCTGTCTCACAGGCTTGGGAAATTCATCACAATCAGATAATATTTCCCAGGAGCTTTCAAGACAAGGAACATGTTTTTATGAGTCAATGAACTCAAACCTGTTTTAGAAATAGGTTATGGTTCCACCATATTTGGGAAGGGCAAAGGAACAAAAACAACAGAGGAACAAAATTCCAAAAAGTGATAGAGAAGTGAAATCCACTGCCTAAGTAATTCATGGAAGATGAATTAGCATCTAATAAATTCCATTGATAAATTCTTCAGGCATATCATTAAAGATAAGACAGTTCTTTGCATGTCATTAATGGTGCAAAAGATTTCAACTCAGGGGCTGGCTTCATCAAAGGCATAACAGGTAGATAGATTTCCATATAATGAACGCATTTCTATTCATTAAATTCTGCAAGTAGAGAAATAATGAGTGGTGGAAGTGCTCATTATCAGATACTGATATTTATAGAAAGCCACCACATTGGGGAAAAAAAAAAAAAACCCAAATCAATATTTATGAAGGACTGTTTTCCTATAAATGGAGAAAAACTTTGCTTTTTTAACATATGTTCTTTGTTTAATTTTCAACTTCTGCATTTTAATCAATACAAATGCACAATGTTTGTTAACAACCAAGTAACAAAAGGACATTACTCATTATTTCTCTGAGGAATTCACTTCATTGTGAGATAACTGCAGTTTTCAGTGCATCACATACACATTTTTCTCCTGTATTTCCTGTTTGCTTTGGTTTTCATGAAAATACTTCTTAGTTTATCCAAAAAAAAAGAAGCTGTGACATTAATAAAGGGAGCCTAGAGAGATATAGTTTCAAGAAGAAAAAAGGTTTCAACCACATCAGGCTTAAACTTTGTACAATTCTTTTCCAGGGAAAAAAAATGTGGTAACCGTTAGGTAACTAGCTATTGTCATCCAAAGTAAAAACAAGATTATTCAATTAATACTTTATATAGTACAAAAATGTTGGTCCATGTCATGGGATTTAAATGCTTTTATTCAATACACAGAGACTTAATATTCATGCAAGTAAATCCTGTGGGTGAAGAGTAAAAGGCAAACTATGTTATTTAATGAGATTCCCCTTCTGAAATATGTGGTTATGGCTAAACCCCCTCTCCCTTAGAACAAATCTAATATTTGATTTAGGTTAATGATGCCTCTTCTCAAATTAATCTTGCATCTTTAATTATTAAAATCTTTAGCATTTCTGAAACCATTCTAATTATTCCCATTGCTCAGTGGTATTAGCAAAAATTATGCTTAAATTTAAAATCACTTTAATAGGGGCCATATTATTCTCATTCTCATTTGACTGTTTAATATTTCACCTCTGAGACAAAAAAGGTTGACTGCAGCCAACATCTCCTTTATGAAAATTATCTTTGCATTTTTACCAGTAACTTAATAAGAATGAAAGTAGATCACTCTTATTATGTTCTGCACCTACCTTTCAACAAGCAAATCCTACCCCTCATATTAGCCTCTCATCTATACTTTTTAAAACTTTATAATAATAATATTCTTCTATTATTGTTCAGTTTATCAGTAGCAATGTTTTACATAATTTTTCTGGTGAATTGCCATTGAGAAATGAAGATTGCTATTTATTTCAGCTAAATAAAATTCCATGTAAGACTAAAATATTGAATGTTTTTTTTCCTCTGTTATTTCAATATGTTAGAATACACTGTGTAAATATAGGTTCTAAATGCAATAGAAGTAAACTCAGAAAGAGAAGAGAGGAAAGTGTTTTAGAAAAATTCTTATTGCTTTATACTTCTTCATTCATTTTTATCATCAGAAGCATGCTTGAATTTTAAGATGTGGAATTTCCTTTCAGCATGTTTTATTTTAGTATTTTTTGCCTCATTTCAGGATGTAGCACTGCTTTCAAAAGTCAGGTTCTGTTCTGATTTCTTTGTATTTTAGAGTTGACAGCTAACTCCAAGTAATGAGTAATCCAAAACTTGATTCTGATCACACTTAGACTGAAGACCTATGCAGAAGGAGTCAGTCAGCATTATGGCACTTTTCTGGCATTACAAGACAGATATCCAGAACCTTAGGACTTGTTTTCTGGGATGAGGGTGGATCTGAGTGTTTATAGGTGAAATATTTATCAGTACAGTAAAAAACAAACTTTCTTCATGAAAGTGGAACATGCTCTTGATCAGGATGGAGTTCATGGTTTTCATTCTACATGACAGATTCAAAAGTCAAGCAGGTTTACTGTGGCCTGTCTGAGCTTGCCAATACAGGTAGTACAGCTTATACTTTGACTGTCTCTGAAGACATGATGTACTGCCATGAAATATTATAAATACAAGAGCACATGTCTGGCAGGGACACAGGTTAGACACCATCATCTTGACAAGATGTGAACTAATGTCTGTAGCTGCCTGAAAAGCAGGCACTGGACCAGGATTATTTCTGGGTCAGTCATTACCAAGCCACAGATTTCTCTCTACCATTTCCTGTTCTTTTCCCTACTTCCCAGTTGACTGTTCCTTGACAACACACATTCTTCAGTCTCCTGCATGCTTAACACACATTTTAAGCCATTGTGAAGCCATTTCAACCTCTGTAATTGTGTGTTCTGTTAATGTTAAACTGAACAGGAGGAAAACGGAATTTTCCTTCCCGTGGGCTCAGTCTCCAGAGAGGAGCCCTGGTGGGAGTGTCAGTTGGCACCATCATGATTGAATTTTCAGTAATTGTACCATTATGTGCATGTCCACAGTATCTGGTATTCTGCAAATTAATTAGAAACACATCAGGCTTCAACAAAAGGAGCAAAACCCTCCTCTACTTGCCTCATCATAACCTCTTTCTTAAACAGATTAAATCCCTTCTTAAATAGATCAAATCAAGATAATAACTTTCTGGGAGAGCATTGCCTAGAATAATCTGATTTCTCAGGGGAAAATATTTATAATTAAATATATCAGGGCTGGACCTCTATCTGACATTCACAGTTCTGTAGCTGAAATCCATTGGAATCAGGATAATTCGGCATGTTTCTCAGCTACAGGAATCTTGTTCTAGTAATATTTCATTTGTCTGGGCCTTTGGTGGAAGGTTGGGTTTTTTTTGCATTGTCTGTTTGTTTCAAAGATAAGATATACCTTGTTGACAAGAAAAAGTTGACAGCTCTAAACTAATTTCTTAATTACTTATTGGACATTGCCTGGTATTTGAGAGCTGAGAAAACATGTAGTGCTGATGTGAATGAGGAAATTATAGTGCTCAGAACCCACCTGGGACTGTCAAAAAAATATCAGTGCTGCTGAAATAAAGCTAGTCATATAATTTAACATTTGGTCCAAAAATATTTGGAGGAGCCCCTAAGATCAGACATGAGGCCTTCCCTGGATTTTTCTCACCTTGAAGTTGGCTACATCTCACTTTTTGATACCTGGATCTCTAACAACAGGGTAACGCCTTATCTGGTACGCATTTAAAATTACCTTTCATACAGTTCTTAAATGTGAACTATTGATTTGAGAGACTATAATAACCACCCTCACTGTCTTGTCAATGCATATGTATGGGCTCTGAAGTGAATTATTGATCCTTTAAACTCCAATAGATCTTGCATGCTTATGAACTGGTTCGAACATATCTATTGACCTCTACATCTGCACTTTGTATATTTGAATTATTCTTAGGAAACCTTTAAAACATTAATTCTTGACAACTAAATACATCACTGTAGGACCTCTGGAGATCTCAGCCGCTACTGTCAGAACAATTGCCTCGAATGCACAGTGAGAGACTCTCATTTCGGTCTCATGTATCAATTTTTCAGCAGAAATCTCAAGAATAGGACAGCTACTGCCTACTCAAGATTTGTGGTCTCTCGATGATTTAATGCCCTGTCACATACAAGTGTTTGGTGCAGCTCAGAGCACTAAAAATAACTCAGACATGATCACAGAGAATCACACACTAAGCGTTTCATAACAGTAGAAAATGATGTGGCAGTTATGTACACATGGGGGTTAAGAGCAAGCATTTACACCTTTGGCCATGTTCACCCTGCAGGGAGGTTTAGGTAGGGCTTTTGCCCTTAGGGCCCCATGTGGACTCTACTCTGTGCACTGCATTGGTTGCTCTGCAGCTGCTTCAGCTGGGACAGTAGCGGCAAAGCCATTCACTCTTCGTGTTTTGGGGTAGAAGATTAAAAAAAGGAGACTTCTCTGAAAAGTGTTCTAAGAAAATAACTGCTATTCTACAGATTGGCAACATTACTTCTTTTTGTTTCTGGTGCTTTCAAGACTTCTTTGGTCCAAACTTCTTTGGTTTTCTTTGTGTGAATGTCACTGGAGTCATGCAATTTCAGCAAGAGCATGCAAAACAGTTCTTTACAAATTATTTCTTATGCATCCAAGTTCAATTCCAGTTTCAAAAAGACCCAGATTTTCATATAAAATTCTGAGCACTAAGTTCTATTTAAACTCCAATGTCAATACAGATTTTCAGTGGGAAAAAAACTGCACAATCTTTCCTGGAATTCACATTTTAAGAAAAGATCAACTCTGAAAACTTTTTATTTAAAGAAAAATCAAAGTAAAACCTTTCAATAATGTTTACATTTGTTTAACGTATTGTTTTCACCTTTTGCTTCAAAATTACTTTTGGGAAATCAAACCGGTTTTATGGAAAAGAACATTAAAAATAAAAAAGTACTTCATGATTTAGTTTCTGAATGAAACTCTTTCAACATTTCTGAAGCACATTGTGTGAAACCAAAGCTTTTTGCAATCTTATTTTATGGGAAAAGTCAATTTTGTTTTGTTCAGTTTTTTGGCATTTTCCCTCTCTAAAGAAACATAAATGATAATTATTGCTAATACTTTTGTTAGCACAACAAAAATCTATTTACCAGTATGCAAAACTGTTCATATGAAGTTCAATACCAGAGGAACAGTCTGTATTTTTTCTGTCTCACATTCTCAAATGGGTGCAGCCACCGTGTATATGGCTATTCCTGAAGTTTTGCACATATGATCCACAATTTAGACTCCTTCTGAATATGACCTCCTATATCCAGATTCATGAATGTGCAGAGTCACCTGAGAACTGTGTCCATGAAGATGGCAGGCTGAACAGCATTTTGAGAACCACCAAATCCCTAAAACACAACACATTCCTCCAGTACATTGAGGAAATGTACTTTTCTCAGGTACACCCAGGGGCAACTTACAGAGCTAATACAGACTCTTCTGACCTCTTTAGACTGAAAGATAAAGCTCTTCCTTTCAAAAAAATGAAGATTGTGAAAAACACAGAGCAGAAGAAAGCAAATCTCACTTTGTGTTAAGCAGTTGACAGTGCCCCCACTCAGAATATAATAGCCTTGTGCTTGGTTGTTCACTTTACTGCCTGAAGAATTTCAAAATCTCTGAGGAGAACATCTTAAGCACTGTGCCAACCCCATTCCAGTGCTTCCTGCTCATTTGAATTCCCCAGCAGCACTTGCACCTTGTGCTGACCTCAGAGGTTCACTGTTTCAGATGTGTTAAGCAGCATCCTTTGGGAGGACTTGAGCCTCAACTTTATCTAAGGATAATTTGTTTTAAACTGTGTATAATGTTCTGGGCTAGGAACAGAGGTTAGGTCTCCCAGCTCCCATATAAAAGTCCCATTCCTTAGGGTACATCAGAAGCTTTGTCTTCTGGTTCAGTGTCCTTGACAACCCCTAACTCCTGAAAAGTGAACAGATTAGGAAAAAAGTGGGCATCTCTAAACAGTCAATAGCATCCAAGATATAGGTTAGTCCCTCCCAGAAGAAAGCTATGGCCCATTAGGAGGAGAAGGACTAGCCCTATCTCTTCCCTCTTTGATGCCAAGAAACCCATTTAATATTGTAAAAATACAATTATTCTGTATAAAAAGGCCTTGTTTTAAAAGGAGCATTCCATGTAAAGTCTAAATCCATGGGGTGCTTGTGGAAAGCAAACATAAACAGAGTCTTCTGTGTGATTTACGCAGGGGACCTTAATGTCCTGCCAGATACAGGTAAAAGTTCATTCAAACTTTCATGTTAAAAACTAAAGCACCAAAGTGTCTTCGTAAAGCAACACTCAAGGAGAAGACTTTGGATTGCAGTTTTAGAGGTATTCAAATTTTCTATATCCTTGTTCAAACAGATCTGTGTCCTTGCTCTCAGAGAAAAAAATTTACATTACAGACAAGTGTTATAACTTATTCTGTCCAGATTGAGTCTTTTCATTGAGAGTTTGAATCACAACTTAGTTGTATTCACTCACTTGAGATTGGTAGGTCCTGCAGTTTGTGACAGTAATTTAGGTGTTCTCCCCTTCTGACTTTTAAATACATTTAACTGGAAAAAAAAAATCTTATCTCTTTCATCTCTTATTAAATGTGAGAAATCTGAGATGTTTTTGATCTTCCCAGTAAATATAACTCGGCTTTGGTCAAATGCCAAAGCAGTATTGTTTAAATGTTTGTTATGACACCTTATGCAGCCTTGGGACTCAGCGCCTTCTTTTCACCAGGTGATTAAAAGACCCACTGTAAGACCCCAAACCACAAGCTTTGTTTAGGGGAAAATTTTATGGAGTTTGGGTGAGAACAGTCAGAATCTGCTCCTACTATGCCAGTCCCCATCACACCGGACTTGCTCTGCACATAGCTCCCTTCTGTCCTTTATCACTTGATCATATCACTTTGTTCTGTGGCGTCAGAGCAAATTTCTGTGCAAGACAGTGTCTCAAGAGACAGAGAAGCCAGTCTGCATTAGAGGTCTTCATTTACAATTTGCAGATGGAAAAACATAGGGCCAAAGCTTTCATGGAGGGAAATTATTATTCCCATGTAAAGAAAAAACCTCTGTGAAAGAGGCATCCTAGCACCAAAGAGTGCAGCTGGTGTGGAGGTGCTGGGAATGCAGCTGCACCTGCGGCTTCACCATGGGTCTGGGCCAGTATCAGCAACAGGCAACTTGTGGGTACATCTTGTCCAGTGCTCAGAGAACTGACTGAGTCCTGGGGAGAAAGGCAAATGACATCTGGAAAGTGGTGTGTGTGTGTGTGTGCAGCAAAGGGGGAAAAAAGCGGAAAATGAAGGGAGCTTGTAGGAGGCTGCAGCATGTTCACAAAGCATTGGGCAGACTTACATCAATTTGCACATGGGAACCCAAGTCACTGGTACAGCTAACTTAGATTTTAACTCTTACCTCCTTTCCTGTTACTTTCCAGCAGACAGCAGTGTACTGTAAATACCTAATAGTGTATGTAAGTAATAACAATCTATCTGTAGGCATTTCCTGAGGATTAATGGCCAGCTGGAATGAAACTGATGGCCTGAGGTGAAACCAGAGGCTATTAAAAACACTTGATCATTTAACCACTTGAACGCTGTTCAGAATAGTGTGTCCAAGGGTAGAACACATTATCAGATGCTTCGCTCTGTGCCAGACAAAAGAGAGTTGGGTCTCATAGTATAAAGAAATGCTACTGCATCTCCCACAGCAGCCCTGAAACTGTGACAGAGTAGAATAAAGATCCACTGAAAATGCCCTGTGCTGTAGTCATTATTGCTGTAATAAAACTCAAGTGCTGGGAAGGGGAATACCTACAGTGGGGCACAGTTACACTGCAGTAAATAGGGTATAACGCTGTTAAGACAACACAGTTTCACCACTCTGAGATCAGATTCACCCATTATTGATTTGCTTGGGGATGTAATATTTTCATAATTTGCATTATCTGTGCCTAGATGTCGCAGTCACGGGTCCTGTTGTCCTGGGATATGAACATAGAATAAAAGCATGGTTCTTGGCCCAGAGGACTTACAGTATATTTTTAACAATCCTTTGCTGAACATCTCCAAATAATTAATTCACTGTAATCTACATTAGCTATTTCAGTTTACCTGAATTATCTTACAGCACTCTGCCTAGCTGATAATCATCATTACCTTTTAGAGTAAAGTGCAACCAGCAGTAACTTTGCTTCATGGAGCTTTGAATAGCTGGAATGTTAAAGACCTTATTAAAAACAAATTGCCAACAGAAAATTATATTCCACACTATCACTTCTGTTAGAAAAAACCCACTATGAAATAGCAATGCATAAAAAAGGAAGATTTACTTTCCTAACGCCTGAGTTTAAGTGGGAAAAAAGGCCATATAATTAAAATTTCAATGCTTCTGGTGGAATATTTAGATCTGAAGTTAGCACAGGGGACAACAAGCTAAATTCTGGTCCTAGCTGGTGGTATTTCAAATTCTGAGCATCACCACTGAACTCAGTGTAATCACTCTGGATTTGCACAGGTGATAATTGGGTCATAGTATGGTCCCTATATACACAAGTTGCCTACATGACATTTCAGAAAACTTTAGAAAGCTTTTTTTAGACTAAGATTAAAGTCCCTGGGGTATCTCTATTTCACATGTCAAAGCCAAATTCTTTCTAGGCTCAGAAGTTGTCTGCCATAAATTCAGCCTCAGAGCCAGTGTCTACAGCCATGTTATGAAACTTTGTAAATGATGGGGATGTTAAGGGTGAATAGTGGTTTTCCCATTATAAGAAAAGAGAAGGGAAACCACAAGGTTTGCTACAGAATGATTTTAATCATTTTTCAAAAGGACCCTGCTTTGTAAATTCCACTGAATTTTGACACCTTAATACCAAAGGCATTCTTGCAAACAAAAACTAATTGTCATGTTTAACTTTGCTATTTTGGAGCATTTGTAGAATTATTATCAATTTTAGGGTCAGCTCTGCCATAACAACTTAATGTCATGTTTATACAGCCATAAGTAGAGTTCCTGCTGTTTACTGTGGTGTACCTATGGGTCTTAGCTCCTTGGATTTCAGCTAATGAACTCATCATTGTAAGGACCTCACAGTGCCTGTATGTTTGTAGCCATACACAGCCCAGGCCTAAAGCTGTATGAAAAGGCCAAAATGAAAGACAAGACATTTACAATTCCTCCATGCTTTTCCTGTGAAGGGTCCTATTGGGTCACTCTATCCACATCCACACACTGGACTTGTCCCCTGGGACATGACAAAACTGAGATCATCTCATTGCCTTCTCAAAATGAACGGTGCTCTCTCCCCCAGAGATTTTCAAGGTGCTTTCATTCCCCAAACCTCTTCAAAGTTTCTGCTTAGGTCAGGACCCTCTGCGACCAAGCAGGCTCTCTGTGCTTTATCCTCATCATAAGCTGTGCCTGATCTGTCACCAGCAAGCTTTCCATTTCCTCAGTGTGGGAACTGTGAATATCCCTGCATCTGTTCTTTCTTTCAGGGATTTTTACCTCTTTGGGGACACATGATAAAGTAAGGGAAATATTCAGTTTATTTTATTTCAAGAAGATCCTTATCATCTCCTCAGAATAGCATTATAATTTGAGGTGAACAGCTGCAGCTGAGACCTACATTTTGGCTTTCTGATCTGATGTCTACATACTGGAGAAATTGCTACAGGTTATATAGCTCCAGTCTCTCCTAGTGATTTTATCCTACAATACTTCATAGTTACTTGTAAAACTTACAAAATGCATTGAATTGCACTACAACAGAATTGAAGGACTCTGTAGACTTGAAAATGAAGGGTAGCTATCACCCAAAAACAAGATAAATATTGTGTGGCTTCATTTTGCCTTTTTTTTTTTTCTGTTTGAGGGGTCTTTTTGTTTCAAATTTCCCTAATGAACCTGCACCAGCTGTCTGAATACTACAGAGACTCAAAGAAAATAGCCATTTCCCAAGTGTATATAGTGACCTGATACTGTGTTTTAAATCTGGTCAGCATAAGAAATGGTAATTGAAACCACTATAAATTCATTATTCTGGTTTTAGGCAGTACAGACGAAAATTGTTCTTGGATATAACAGAATAAAGAACAACTCTCAAAAAAAGGTACAGGTATGTGTACTAAGTCACCTCTCTCTCTTTTCAGGAGAATTATTCATTACCAAAGAAAATTTACATTTTCAATCAGTTCTCAGTTCTATATTGTGCTCCACCAGCCATCATGGACATGCCACAGATATTTACACATATACTTAGTCACAAAGTAGTCTCAAGTAGATTTAGTGGGACCATTCAAGGAATAACCTTTTCTGCAGAAGAGTATACAGGAGTGTGTCAGAGCTTGCCAGATTGGACCCACATTTATGGTTAAAACTTTGGATTCTCTAAAGCTGAGCAGAAAGGTTCAACCTACCTCTCCTTGTCTAGAATAGTCCTGATAACAAAAGACAGATTCTTATACAGGGAAATGAAATGGTGCTTCCATTGTTGTCCTCAATAAGACAAAACACCCCACACCCCCAAAAATTCTCAAGAAAAAGCTCTTGGAGAGTAAATTTTTTAATGTTCTGTTCACACCAAGTTTGGGCTCTGTGCCTGTCATCTGCAGCCACATCCCCCTCTGCCCCATCCCCACCTGGAAGAAGGCTGAGGCTGTTCACCATCTTCTGCCTAGCAGATACTGAGACTCCAGTAGCACAAAACTGCCCTGTGATTTCCTTCAATAAAAACCAGTGAAAATGCAAGATAAATCCAGACATAAAAGTAAGCTACATGTATAAATTACTTTGATTCATCAAAATAAGGCTGACAGAGAGCTGCTAAAATTGACCTTCTCAAACTAGCAATTAAAGTTTTATTTTGTGTGCAAACACACTTATTAAAGTATTATGCAAACTACACACATTTTACTGATTATCATGATAGATTACATTACAAATTGTTAGGCTAAAATACCCAACATAGACTCAAAGAGTGGATTAGTTAATCATATTGCTTAAATTGTAGAGATTAATCTCCTGCTATGGTTTTATTTGGAAGTGTAAGGCTAAATTTCTACATCAAAACTTTAGATTTCCAAAGTAAAATAATTATCTCCAAAATATGGAGGACAATTACATCCTTTCCTTCTTCTTTACTCTTTGTGTCTGAACAAAAAACAAACAAAAGAAGTTAAATGTTGCAGTTCTCTAGGAGAAATGTGTACATTTTCATGAGAAATACATAGCATGTAGAGACAAAGAGCAAGTTAAGACAAAAGCTTTAATCAGATGAGATTTGAAATAGTACACTCCAGGTCAATGGGAAATGTTTTACATATGTATGGCTGAATGAATTTTAATAATGGAGAAAAGGGAATAATTGAAATAAGTGAAAATAAGGAAATATATTAAATAGTGAGAAAAAAAGAAAGAGAAATATTTTTAAAATCATTATTTTACCCGTTTACCCATTACTTGACATTATAAAATAATCCTACTGCCTCCTATCCAGGGTGGATGGACCCGGACTCATTTTGATGCTGGCTTCCTTTTCTGGGATGGTACAGATTGGTCCTCCAGATGAGGAGGATCATAGAGGATCCTGGAATTATCACTGATTTCCTGTCACTCTCACAAACTATCCCCAAAACCAGATGTGTATTGGTGCTACATGGATGTGCATCTGCTCCTTGGGCAGGACATTTAAAGAACATTCTTGCTTTAGGGCATCATCAGCTGTTTTTCCACTGTTGCACCATTCGGGATGCACAGGAGGAAGCAGGTCCAGGTGAGCAGCTCTTACTCAAGGCAGCCAGAGGGACACACGCCTTTCTTGGGGCTCTCTCCATGCAAGATGAGACCTCAGATTTGTAAACGCTGAATTAAAATTGACCTCATATTCAATTTCATGATCTCGAAACAAAAGTAGGGAGGATCTGAATAGGCTGTGCAAAAATCACACATTTGCATTTGGCTGGGTAGCATCCGCAGGGGTCCTGGATCTGGCAGAGAACAGTGAATGGTATTTTCCTGGCTTGCGGCAATCGCTCTGCCTAATGTTTTGTGATATTTCCTCTGAAATGCTGACAATTAATACCCAGTATCTTTTTATTTTTCCTAGCACTCCTGAATCTGTGAAATAAATGAAACATGAGCCATGAATGCAGTCAAAAGAGAGACACATGCTGTTTGTGGGTTTTGCCAGCACTCTCATCACTTACTACAATTTAACACAGCTGATGGTCTCAGGTTTTGTTTCTTAAGATAGCAACTATTACACTGCAGACTGCACCTTCCTTCTTTCCTTAAAACAGACACCTCAAATGCAATGTGGAAGGCTTTTTGTGTCCATTCCTTCAGTCTAAACTGTCTCCTTTATTAAATATCCCCTTTCCTTTTTCTTTCCTTTTACAACCACTATGTTCAAGAATAGTAGTGTTTTTAAAATGTGAGGAGTTTGTTTGTTTGTTTGTGATTTTTTTAAGCTATTTCTATTAGATCATATTTGCTTTCCCGCATTGAAATTAAAGGTAAGGAGATTGAGAGACGTAATTCTGCAGCTCAGTGGTATAAATCAGTAATTAAAGCACATTAGTTTTAAAACAGGGTAAATTATATGAGAAATAAGTGCACAAAATGAAGGAGAAGACTTTTTTCTTAGAGTCACCAAATAAAGCAGTAGATTTGAAGAAAACATGCTTGATCCAGCTTTTTTCTGAGGACAAAAATATGGTACAGATTTTTAGAGCTTCTTTTAGAGTTTTGTTTGCTAATGCCATTATATTTAATTTCCTGCTAATTAAAAATTGTATCATATATTGAATTTATACTGGTAGCACATGGAACAATAATAAAATGTAACTCAATTCCATCAAGGAAATAAATGAGAACTTGTAGTCTGGATCATATCACGACCTCCAAATTTGCTTTGTATAGATCAAGGGAATAGATTGTTGTTGGCTTGTGTTATAAAACAGGTGGAATGTTTTGACTTTTTTCTTTTCTGATATGCTGATTTTGCATTTGAATGGAAACCAAGCATTTCAGTACAAACTGCATTGCCTTCTGAAAAGCATTTTATGCCTTATATTTTGAAATACTCTGTTTGAGAGGTCTACTCCCAGGTACTGCTCCTAAAGCCAGAAAGCAACTGAGGTGGATACAAAAGGGATGGTTTCCTGAGAGGAAGCCCATTCGTAGCCTGGTTGCCTGTTTAATTTGCTCACCTGCAGCTAAACTTGTTCTAAACTCACACTAACCAGGGTGAGTTTCCGTCAGGTCTATCCTAAATGCCAAACACCCACTTTAGCAGAGTTCTCTGCTCAAACTAATGTGCTCTGTCGTGGATTTATGGCCTCAGCAGAAAATGACAGCAAGGTCTGTGGGCTTCTTGGGGTAGATGAATGATGTTACTGAAATTCAGCAATCTATTAGAAAAATGATATAGCAATAGTTCATATTGGTATTCAACCCTCAGCCCTTCATCAATTTGGTATTTTAGTTTTAAAAATGTCTAATGAAGGAAAAGATTAGGGAAGCAGTGAATCATTACCCCTGCTCAGCTGGGTAGGGCCTTACAAAAAGAAGGTATCCTTGGCTGTACCTTCCTAAAGCAAGAGCAAAACAACTTCTAATCTTTCCAAAGCTATTTAAAATACATTTGGGTTTGTACTTATATGATATTTATTATTTAGATTTAGCACTGCCAGTAGCACATGATGATATTAAAGTTCAGAATACCAAAGTGCTCTGCATTGTAACAAATACACCATAGGAGACAGTCCTTTTCTCGAATGGCAGTCCAAGTAGTGTCACAAAAAAAAAAAAAAAAGAAAAAACACAGAAAAAAAAAAGAAAACCATAAGAGGTAAACAGATAAGCAGATGTTGGAGAGACTTATCCATGCCCACAGAAGTTAGAAAGTCTGTGGCAGAACCAAAAGACTCTTCAGCTCAGCTGTTGATCCTGTACCTTTTTGAAATTCTTGAAACATCTTTTTGTATGTTCTTTTTAAGGTTCTACATTTCTTGAGAGTTTAAAGAAAAGGCCTTGCTTGTAGGAGGGTTAAAGACGACAGTCTTACTGTACACATGGCTCCTACTGTTTCCATGGACACACTAGTTAACATTTGACATTTTTTGACAGTGTCTTATTACAAGGTTATTTCAAAGAAATCTGGAAGGGTGACAGGAGAGGAAAGTTGGTACTAGAGAAATACAGGTTCTGTGAAACCCAGAGGAGGTTACTGATTTATATGGGGTATTTACACACCCAAGGAAGAGATAAAATTGCTTTTATACGTTCTAAATATTTTCAGAATTTGCCGTTCATTTTTATTGTATTCTGCCAAAGTATTTGATATGAGTGTTGGAGTTCTCAATTAGCTGTGTAAAATGAGATATTATCTTGTCATCTCATTTTTGATCTCTTTTGATTCTGTAATTTGCAAAGGAAAAGGAATTAGTACCTGAAGTAAGCTCCTGGCAGTGGCTGCAGCCTTTTATGGCCCATGTTCACAGCTATACCCAGCCTCTGATTTCTTCACTGTCATCATTTGCAGCATCAAAGGAACAGTTAGCTCGCTTCTGCTCTGTTCAAAAAATCCAAGCAAATTCATTAAATTATATATACGTGTACCTGACAGCGTGTTTCAGATGTCTTACTTTAAAACCCAGTGGAAAGTATCTTGCTTTGATATAAATAGCACTTAACATGCTCCAAAAAACTAAATGGATATATTTTTATAAAATTGTTTTTTGCATCTCAGAATTAAATGCGCTGTCATTCCCAAAATGGGGAAAAAAATGAACCTTTCACATAACTTTTTAAAATAAATAAAACCTGGCTCACACCGGTTTTGTTCCTATAGAGCAAGAGATGATTAATGAGACCTTCAGACACGAGCCTGCTAGGGAGAGCTCAGAGCAGCCTTTCAGTGCCTGCAGGGCACCTACAGGAGAGCTGCAGAGGGACTTTTCTGCAACGACATGTAGTGACAAGTCAAGGGGGAATGGCTTTAAAATGAAATAGTGTTGGATATAGGAAAAAATTGTTTCCCGTGAAGGAAGTGAGATACTGGAACAGGCTGCCCAGGGAAGTTGTGGGTGCCCCATCCCTGGCAGTGTTCAAGGACAGGTTGGATGAGACACTGAGCAACCTGGTCTGGTGGAAGGTATCACTGCTCGGGACAGGAGGATTGAAACTAGATGATCTTTATGGTTCCTTCCAGCCCAAAGCATTCTAAGATTCGATGGTATGGTTCTAAGACACATAACTCATTGCTCTAATCTGAAGAGCCACTGGGAGTAAAAGAAAAGTGAAAGTAAATAAGGTTTCTCCATGGTCACAGATAAATGGAGATCATCTGCTGAAAGCAGAGCAACCCCAGGAGCTGCTCCTGAGCCATTAATATGAACACACTAAAGTAAAAATCTCAGTCTTACTGATTATGTCAAGTCTCATGTGGCTATGGGCTTTAAAATAAAAACTTGACTTGAGATGCAAACATCAAATATGGAGATTTTTCACAAACTACCACTATGGATCTGGGCATCTCTACTTACTCTTACACCTTAATTCTACTTAGTTACTCTGATGATGTAGCTTTCCATTATATCATAGATTTTTCTGGCTGCTATAAGCATCCATTTCTGATTTAAACTTTTGGGAACAAAGGTAGCAATTTTTCATTAAATAATGTAACAGAAATATTTCAGAGCTATTGCCTCACTTCTGCAAAGAAATAGTTAATGTCTATTTCTTGTACTGGCATTGTAAAACTCTATATTTGGCTACCTAGATTCAAATAAAAAATGACACATCAAAATGATTAATCTCTTAGATAAAAATAGTTTTCTTCAAGAAAAGTTTTTACGTAGGGGTCAGTACCTAAAATAATTGTATTTATAAGATTAAAGATTGACATTTTAGGTATCTTTACAGGGCAACAATATCACAACAATGGCAGATGAATAATTTTACTTTTTATAATTATTTTTGTCAAGAGTTTTTTCATTCCTTCAGCCACCTACACTCCCTATTGCTATTTCTTGCCTGTGATATTCTCTTTTCATGGCTGCCTGAGGAAATGCTGTCAGCTATCCAGCCTAACCAAAACCTGGTTTAGCAGTTTGTAGAAAAAGAGGAAACAAAAGGACAGTGGTTATGATTTGAAAAAATATCTAAGAACCAGGACATTTCAAAAATATAACAAGACTATGATTTTTTTGTTGGAGTTACACCCCATTCAGAAGCAAAATAAAATGCAGAAACCCACTGATGTATGGAGAAAAGGCCCTAGGAAGAAATGACAAGGGCTTTTTATGTTACAAAGACAGATTGCAGGGGTGCAGGAGTGCAGTTGGTACTACCTGATTGTTTGACAACTGATTTTCTAAGTACTTGAAAATTTACATTATAGTTTGCATTATTTTCAGAAATGCTGTGATTTGTAAGCCTCCAAGAGGCTTAGTGGTCTAAGCTACAGGTCTTAAGTAGTTTATTTCCAAGGCAGAATACAAAAAACTTTTCCTATTCCCTACCTCCAACCAGTAATGTGTATCTCATAGGTTTATTGCTCTGCTCCTTCATCCTTCTAATTGCTCCTCCCCCATTCTGGCCACAACAAGATCTGTTCCAGCTCAGCTGGTCAGAGCATGGTGCCAATAACACCAAGGTTGTGCGATTGATTCCCATATGGGCCATTTGCTCAAGAGCTGGACTTGATGATCCATGTGGGTCCCTTCCAGCTCAGAATATTCTGTGATGTTTCTGTGCTTCTAGTGAGCCAACTGGCCGGGACACAGCCCCAGTTATTGCCCTGCAAATGCCAGTATCATTTTTCTGTTAAATAGCCCTCATGACACAGCTTTCACAAGTCTTTCCTGAAACCAGTGCTTTCCCAGACAAGAGACATTAGTAGCCCCAAACTGTTCCCAGTAAGCCGTTTGGCTGAGATGCTCCTGCTTTAGGAAAAATTAATTATCAGCATGGTGCTGGTTATGTCACTTTCACTCTGCACACAGGAGAATGTCCTGGACCAATTTTCTCAGTCACCATCTGAAAAGCCTAAGAAAAAATAGAAGCTGTTGACATTGAGCAATGAGATAAGGGAGTCCCAAACAGCTTTCACAGGTTCTACTCTTTACCCCCAGGACACCTTCTCTCTGATGATATTTTTTGCAAAAATAAGGAATGGTGACAATATGGAAACTTTATTTCACGTGTTAAAATAATCAGTGCTTTATACTATTTATGTAAAGTAGACATTTTTAATTGTCTATTTAAATAGTGAATATAATTTCTTAGTACTCCAACAGCATAGCAATGCACCCCTCTACTTAAAAATTCAGAACGTATAGAGCAATGGTGCAGCCCTGTACCATAGGTGACCCCATATTCAGGAATTGTTTCATGCCATCCCTTTGAATGAAAATATCAAGCAGCATTTGAAGAACTGTCAGACCATGTCCCCATCAAGCAGCACAGAGCAGTGGGTGGCACCTCATTTCTATGCTGCTGCAGCCACCTTGGCCAAATGCAGCATAAGCAGAAACCATATCTCTTCTCCATGGCTTCCTTTGGTATAGCTCATTTTGTCACTGCCCTGCCACCCCCTCAGCTGCTTCTCCACAGGTGAAGTGAGCTGCTTGCTCCTCTCCTCGAACACTTCAGGATGGAAACTTTTTTCTCTGATGTTTTGTGAGCAGTGGTGGATTGTCACAAGAAATTTTGTCACCAGCCAGGGGTACAGAGAGATGTAAAAGGTATTTCCAAGACTGTGGCCCAACTGTATGTGCTGGTGTATATTCAGAGACTTGCCCTGGGTCTCTGAAGTCCTGAAATGGCACCCAAAGCACTGAGCTGTGTGCCTTCTCCTCAACCTTACCTCTGATTCCACACAGTTACAGAGCAATGAACTTCCCAGCCATTTAGGGATATAGGAGTGATGATCTGGAGCAGTGAGCATCCCTTGCCAAGCAGCCAGTGGCAAGGAAATGCAGGTCTCAGCTTTGTCAGGAGTCTCAGCTATTGAGACAAGGAAGACTTGGTGGTGAAGTGAGACACACAGAGTCAATGAAGATGAACAAAGTCACACCAGGTCAGTCAGAGCTTCAGCCCCCTCCTTCCCCACAAACACACAAGGTTTGGACATCTGTATAGCTCTCTAGTTAAAATGACAGTGGTTTATTGGGATAGAGTTTACAGGAAACTGAAATATGCCTTAATAGGCTGGTTGTATGCGCTCTACAGACTTTGGATAATTAGGAATTCCGAAGAAAGCAAGGCAGAAGGATAATTGCATGACTCTTAATGGAACATTTGTCAAGAAGAATTGACCTTGACTTTTTTCTGGAAATTTTCAGTGCAGTTTGAAAGTGAAACCAAGTCTATTTATGTTGACTATGAATATTTGTCAACACTGATTTTGGAATGGGTAAAAAGCTGTGCTTCTTCTACAAATTGAAAACACAGAAGATGAAAAATTAAAATCTGAAAAAAGAAACACTCTGAACAAAGAAATACATTTTATTTTTAGTAAATAAAATAGTTTATGAATTTCTAGTCTTACCTTTTTTCTTATTGGAACCCATTAGTAGTAAGAATATTGTAACTCAACACTGTTGTTTTACAATAACACTAAAAGCTGTTCTTCATAAAAGATCTTTTTTTTCTGTTGTACTGTTGGAATCCCTAAAGTTAGAGCCTACAACTGAATTCATAGCTATTGCATATGATTAATATTGACCAGTTAAGCAAAAGATTAACTGCATGATAAATTAACATCCTTATCACAGTATTTTGTAAAGAGTATTTTGCCTATGTCCAAGATACCTGAATTAATTCCTGTCCTTTGAGAAACAACATTTTTTAAATTTATTGTACCTGTTGCTTACAGATCAATAAACATTTCAGGAATTTATATGATTGCTGATTGTGACAGATACAATTTTAACCACTGTGATAAATATGAAAAATAGTCACCATAAGAAAAGTGAAAATGTAATGAAAGGCAGACAGACTTGTAATAAAGGAAGATTTCAAAAAAATATCCAAAAGATATTCTTATTAGATGCAAAAATAGTGTCATATAAAAGTGACTAAGTTAAATGCTTGACCATTACTGTAATTTCAATTCGGAAAATCAAATAAAATTGCTAAAAGCAGCTACTGCTGGAAGGTATAAGATAGTTAATTAATTTAGGCTAGGTAACAGTAATCTTTGAAGTTTACCTGGGGTCCAGTCTTACTCCCACTGAAGTGACAGCAAAATCAAGCTTTAACAAGGTTCCTGATATCAGTCTCCTGGTATGTTTGCTCAGTTCTAAGAAAATAAATTATGAAACTCGCTGGAAATTTTAACCTTCTTCAAAGCCTGTGTTCATATCTAACCTGAACATGCAGGTACAATCTGCATTACTGCTTTGTTAATTACAACTATGTAAAAAAACATTTCCATCAAAACTATATTTATTATAAACAGTATTTTTAGCTAATTGTTTTTAATCAAATGGGTTTGTTTCCTTGGAAATGCATTACTTTTAACAAAAAAAAATTCTAAAAGCAGAAAAGCTCCCTCAGACATACCTGTGTGTCCCATTTCTCCACAAGCCACACAATTCTCATCAGACTGAATGCAGTTCACCCACAAAAGACTGTGATGCTCACGGGGAACAGAGGCCAGAGCCCGCCTGAGGGGCTGTGGGCTGATCCACTGCACCAGTAATTCCCAGCAGACAGTATGGTTACTTTCACAGACAATTTTCTAGGTCTCAGGTGTTGGTGTGGTTGCCATAAAATATATTTAGAGATGAGATCTAAAAAACAATGGATAGTCCTACTAGTAACAGAAAATGTTGTTCAAGGACCATACACCCAACAGATGTGAGCTAGACCACATTCTCTTTTATCACTGCATCAGCTGCCTCACACTCACAGAAAAGTGATCCATTTCCAACCCAATAAAAATGTGATATTCATAGCAGAGAGGCATTTATTTTACTGAAGGTAGTTCCACAGAAATGCATTAATCAGCATTCCTACAGAGTGTCCCATCACCAAAATCTAGCAATGAATGTATACAAATCAGGAAAAGATTTAGCAATACTTTATTCCTCTTTGCAGAAATGGTTCATCTGTCAAAAAATTGTTTTGGTACTGAATATTAGTACTGCAGTAGATCACTGAGGATATGAAATATCTCAGCTGGTAGTTTTTTGTGGGTTTGGGGCAAAGTATTTTGCATTTCTGAAAGTTAATTAATTCATTACAGAGAGGAAGTTTGTAAGCAAAATTTAAGTGAGTGTTTAGCTAGTCACAGAAATTTTCATAAAGGAAAAAGGAAGCTTCTTTTGAAATTTCTCCTAAAAAACATAGGTCAGCGTTATTTCAAAAACCTTGAGGTCTCATTGATTTGTGATAGTTCCACTTTGGTCATACTTAAAAAGGGCAGATAAACATTTAAGGAAAAATGCTTCAGATGCACTTCACAGAGTGCTGCTTCTTGAGCAAAATTTTTAAAAAATAAAATTATTTTTAAAAATATGTCACAACAACCAAAACTCAAGGAGTTCACCACCCTCCCTGGCATGTTTGGAGAGACAGAAGAATCACAATGAATGCTGCAAAGACTTTTGCCCGTGCTAGAATGAAGTACAGGAATACACTTTGGATACCTGAGCTTCCATCCTTTCCCCTTTAAGACCACAAATTGTTACTTTGAGTGCTTTTATTGCTCAAGCTATCAAGTCAGAAGTCAAGTCCTTGGCCATTTAGTACTTCACAAGTCAACAACACTGTGATCAGGAGAATGTCCAGCTTTGAATTCTGACATTATCATAAAATGGGCTAAGGTCAAGGATATTGAACTTTTAGTGTTAGTGAAAAATTTCTAAGCTATATAAACCAAATAGAAGTGGAAAGTTTTATGTATGTACACATACAGCACAATAAGCCAGTGATGACACTGATTTCACAATTTTCACATGATATACCTCATAAATTTCTATTAATTCTCTTCAAATCTTGCCGCATCTTTACATGCCACTGAATTTAAAATAACTATCAGAAGATTTTGCAATAAATCTTAAAGGATTATGAAAATAATGCACTTGCTAACCAGGGAATAAGTGTTTAATTATGGTAGAAATTATCAATTTCCTACGAGCTGCAGATTTGTTAGAGTATTTTACTGAAGTATGTCTCAATAAAGAGATACACTTGCAATAGAAATTCTAATCAAGAGTGCCCATCAAACAGAACTGAGCATATCCAAAATGCTGAGAACCGAAAATAATGTCTGATTTTATAAATTCACTTATCACCATTTCTGATCAAGCATCTCCCAGGGAAGTAGCCAATCATTCCAAAAGCTGTATAAAATCGCAGTAGTCAGAAGAAAAAAATGAACAAGCTTATGAAATGACAAGCAGGGTGTCACTAGCCAGCATTTGCTAGTTCACAGCATGTACATCACAAGAGTACAGCACTCATGTGTAAAAGCACAGAAGGACCTATCTTTCAAATTAATTTACAAATTTATATTAACAATTTACCAAATGTAGTCTACACAAATCTTTTTTACAAAGCAGTGGTACCTGCATATTTTGACAATCAATATTTGAAAGTGGTTGACTTCCCTTTAAAAACTGGAAGTTGTTCTTACCTTCCACCAGGAAGTAAATCAGACTGATTCTTCAAACCAGGGTAGAAATACTTCATAAAATTGTCCCTCTTGAAGTCTTGGCAGTGGATGCTATAGCACTGAGAGAGCTAATAATGGAGTTCCCACCAGAAGCCCTTCACTTATTTTTGGAAACCTCTCACAAATTATTGTGCTAATCCTGTGACTGGAACTTGCATTCCCCGAATCAGATTTAAAGTTCTCAACTGGACTTTTTAAAAGAAAAACAACTGTAGATAAATATAAGTAAGTCATGCTGCCCACTGCAGAAAAACCTGGTTAACACAGAAAATACTTTTTGTGTACATATCGAGATTGTGCATGGACACATTTCACTTCTTGATTAAATATTAAAATAATATTCAGGTGAAAAAACTATGTTGAAACTCATATAACATCCACATTTTTGGGCAAGACTCTCATGTCATCTGAGATTCAGCTTCTCAAATACACCATTTCCTTCCTTCTCCATATAGAGCAGAGATGCATGAAATGAGGCTCTGACTTATCTTGTTTCTTTGCTTGTTTATTATGTCCAGGCAGAAGTATTTCACTGGGTCACATGACTTCTACAAACTATTTGCAGTTTGTTTGGGTTTCTTTTTGGCAGCAGAAATGCAGGAAACAGTTCCAAAAATCACGAACAGAAAAGACTGGATAAAGCACTGATTTCTTCTGTTGCTGATGGACTGTTTCAAATATGAAAGAAACTATTATACAGAAATCAAATGAGAAGGAAATGAGAAAAGATAAAGAGTGAAGTTTGATGAAAATACAGATACTGTAGTAAAAGGGTTGAAAGAAAGTATGATTTTGCAATTACATGCAATTACCTGTGCCTATATACATTAAATTAAAAAGTTGCTATTTTCTTACTGTTATAAATCAGATAGGACTTATTTATTAGGAATTTCAATTATGCCTTTACACACCTTTAGTCACACATAGATTGTATATTTCTGCTGTACAGCTTTTTGTAATAGATTTTCCATATGAAATAGTCTGTTGGTCATGAACTTAATGGAAAATAAAATATCAATGCCTTGTGAATGTATTCATTCTGCCTTGTAATTGGTATTTACAAGCTAGTGATCATTCTCTTACAGACAAAAAAACATAATGGCAAACATTAGATGCGTCACAGTTTCTATGCACCTCTCTTTACCACTGTATTCTTCTCTAGTTCAGAATTTAGCAGTCTGAGTAGGGCAGTAGATGTTTCAAGTTGTTTTGCATTATATCTTTTTCATGGCCTTTTATTCTTCAGTCACAAATGACTTTTTAAACTTTTTTTGCCATGCTTAAGCAAATATTAACTTGTCAGCTTGTACCTGAATTTCATCAAGATTTTGCTACTGCGCTTGATTTTAAAGCACTTTGATGATTAAAAAGGATGTGTCCCCTGGAAATGAATATTACAAGTACAGAGTAATGTATTCTGACAATGAATAATGAATAGCTAATAAATGCTATTAAACCAGAAGGATGTCAAAAAAACAGTTTAGTTGTCATTAAAAGATCACACTCTCTTTCCTTCCTCTGCTATGTACAGCATCCTGTAGCCAAAAACACGATTTGGTAACATCATCTTTAAATGTAAAAAGATGCGTCTATTAGATTCATCTCTTTGAGAAAATATTGAAATCCTAGTGAATGCTGAATGTTTCTTTGTGTGGTACTGTAATAATCAAGTGCATTTGTGACAAAAATTATTATACTCTGCATGGAGAAAGCACATTACTCTGATTCTTAAATGACCATTTATTTTCTATCCACATATTTCTATATTCCGAGTACCTAAAAATGTTTAAGACTGTGAAACTAAGAAATGGTCCCTAGAAACTCAGGCCTGAGAGGCTGTAACTACATAGCCTTCACCTGTCTGGGATGAGCACCACTTCTGAAAAAAAAGTCAGAATCTTTGGATCTCTTATATTGGGGTGGTTCTGCCCACTGATATTTGCCCACAGAATTACAACATTTGGCACAGTAAAAATTTCTGATTTCTGTGCTTTACAGAAGAGTACCTTTTGTAACAGAGGGAAGGGCACAAATCAAAAAGCAGTTTTAGGCTACACAAAGGGTTTTTCACCCTTTTAGAAACTTCATTGTATTCACTTTATGATTCTAGCACTATGTATTCATCTCTACCAATATTTCTTAAAAGATATCTTTCAATCTACTAATAATCAAAATAACTTTTATAAAGAAATCAGCAATCAACAGATGACATATTGATGTATACTGGCAGCAAGAAAGAGCATTTAGATCATCTACTGCAACACAGGAGATTCTGGGCTCAAAAGATTCATAATTGGTAGAATATCAGTTATTCTGTGTGAGGTACCGCCAGAGATGATCCTTTTGATATGGTGAACAAAAAGATATATTCAGTCAGAGGCACATAGGAAGAGAATTTAGAAATGTCACAAAAACTTCATCCATTTTACCACACTGGGCCGGATCACTCTCAGGAAGACATGGCTGAAAGGGGACCTCATCAATGTCTGTCAGTATCTGAAGGCAGGGTGTCAAGAGGAGGTTTCCAGGCTCTTCCCAGTGGTGCCCAGCCACGGGACAAGAGGCAATGGGCAGAAACTGAAGCACAGGAAGTTCCATCTGAATATGAGGAGGAATTTCTTTACTGTGTGAGTGACTGAGCACTGGAAGAGATTGCCCAGAGAGGTTGTGGAGTGTTCCTCACTGGAAAGATTCAAGAATAGTCTGGACTCATTCCTGTCCAATGTCATCCAGGTTGACCCTGCTTAAGTAGAGAGGTTGGACCAGATGTCCCGCTGTGGTCCCTTTGAACCTCATCCATATTGTGATTCTGTGATTCCTGTGGGTTGTTTTTAGACCTCTTTTACTGCCCTTTTCTAGGCATTTTCCTAGAAACAGCTTGGCAAACTTTGTTTTGAAAGACTCAGCAGCACCTTCTCCTCTCCCCTGCTCTCATGTCTCGCCATGAGACATCCTTTCCTCAGACATCCATTCTGGGGAAAGGATGTCTCATGGACCATGTCTGTGTGTCTTTTCACAGGCACATTCCTCTCATCCCCTGGACTAATCTGCCCCAAATCTGTTCTGGGTGGAACTGCCCTACCCTGGGACAAGCTTTATCTGGAAAGGTCCCACTCATCCTGGTACAATGGCATAGCTCAGGACTTCTTTATCACTTGATATTTTAAATCAAACATATCACCAGAAATATTACTGAAAGTAACAATTGCATCTATCAACTTGTCTTGTATTTTCAGCTATTATCTTCCAAAAAATCTTATTAATAATTAATACCACTGACAAGATAACAGAAATAATATTTATACATATTTATACTTAATAGCTTTGAATCATTTCAGGTACACATATTATCATAGCAAAGCTGTGGAATGCTATAAAAATCTAGTTAAAATGGAAGAGAAAGAGTAGTCCATAGAAGTTCAGACTGAGGTTATATTTTTCATCTCATCTCTCCACAGATGTCACCAGTAACCAGAATGCATTTCAGTAGGTGTACCAAAATGAATTGCGTTTGGACAAAGTATCTGTTTGTGAAACACCATAATTTAGCAATGCTGCTCAAAACAAGCATCTGAAAGATGATGTTACCTCCATCTCCAGATGCAGTGCAGAAGACTGATACAAAACAGTTTTGCTAATTAAAGATCACTAAAAACTGATACACTGCACTCTCCAGAGATCAGCGAAAGTCCACTTCACTGCTGAAGATCAAATCCTAGTAGAAATCTAGAGGCAATAGTTTGGTAGGTGAACAGAATCTAAAACCTGAGGAACATACAGTGAAAGTACAGAGGCAATGATCCAATGGCCATAGTGTTCCATGATGATCCATGGTGATCTTCATGCTGCCAGGGAAAGACAGGTTTAATCTAACAACAGTGTCTCCAGGGTAGAAGACCTTTAAATAGTGGTCTGGGCACAGGTCTGAGCACAAGTCTGTGTGTGAAGTTGGAGCAAATCTCTGCTGTGGTTGTATTTCAGTCTCTTTCCCCTGAGGACAGCACTATGCACATCTCCCCTTCTATTTGCCAAAATAATTGACTTAAACTGGGCTATATGAAGAAGATGAAAAACCTGGGAAACTTCTCTTTATGAAGCTAATATATTTTAAAAATCATCTAAGAATTCTACTTTTGTATGAGTGGAAACCTTGAAAACTATCTCAGAGACAAATGCCACTGCAGCCTGTTGCATGTCATGTAGTCTCAAACACTAGAAAAATCCCACCATTGCTAAGTCCCCTGACATCTGACAGCCTGTCCATTTAGTCTGAGACAGCTTTTCTGTGGTTTCTTACACTCACTTCTGACCCATCTGGATTTCTGAAGGATCAAGTAAAAACTCCTGACCAATTCTGACAGTGTTTTCAGACCTCAAGGAAGCATTTCTCTGTCTGAAGTCTCCTTCAAGTCACTGTAGAGCTTCCTCAGTCCACCATTCTTTCTCACTTGCCAATTCTCAAAAGACCATAACCCAGGGAAGAAAACAGGAAACTTCTGAAGTTCATCAGCAATTGCCATACAAAAATAGAAATTGTCCAGACTAATAAGTTCCAACAACTTTTCATTGATCTTGCAAGGTTTGAGCATGTATGAAGACTTTGGTGTTTGAAACTTGAAAGTTTTCAGAGTGATATGTCTCAAGAAATATTAGTTGGGTATATGAATAATTTAAGTCTGAACTTCAAAGCTTCTGTATCTGCAGAAACTACTTCAGGAGAGAAGTACTTATGAGACATTTAAATTATTCCTATAGTACAAATGGACAAAATGAAAACAAGAGAAAAATGTAAAGTAGAGGAAAAAGGCAACAGGATGGATAATAGAAGAAATTAATTATAATATGATTATGGAAGGGACATTATTATTTCTGATTATTATATAGCGTGTTATATATAAATATATAAATATATAAATATATAAATATATAAATATATAAATATATAAATATATAAATATATAAATATATAAATATATAAATATATAAATATATAAATATATAAATATATAAATATATAAATATATAAATATATAAATATATAAATATATAAATATATAAATATATAAATATATAATATTGCTACATGAACATACCACTGTGATAACCTCACCTCCTGAATATACTTATGTACAATGTTTTACTCTGATCTTGTTGCCATTACATAATTCCCCAAAACACCACTCTAGATGCCTGTGGTAACTTGACATGATTCTGGTCACCAAGTCTGAAGGAAGGATTTCACCCATTCCCTTAGTGTGTTAGACCTATAAAGAGCATCACTAGTACAAAGTACAATAAAAAATGGACAGAAAATTTCCGTTTCATTAAATAGAGTAGAGATGTGCTTGATATGGTTCTGTGCAATATGGAGCTGCAAATACTCAGTTTCTTCGGATAGAATCTGATCTGTTTCACAAAGGTGGCTGGCAAAGTAAAAAGAAGAAGAGTTGCAAGTTACCAGCACACACAAAAAAGGTTAAAATAGTGGGGTTTTCTACTCTCTGACTATAATTGTAGCAAGGAGCAGAAACTAGAGCTGAGCAAACAGTGTAGAAAGTAAATCAGGTTTTTTCATCTTAGTTCAACATAGCTCACACTAAACATTTTGGATAAGGCAAAATCCCTTCTGTCAAAAAAGATCATAAAAAGAACAAAAAACAGAGTGGTACGAAAGTCACATAATGACAGGAGATGGTGTAAAAGGAAACACATTTTCCCTCCTAGGACCACTGTAACATAGACATCTGGTAACCAATAATTACCTGGGAAGAACTGATGGGTTGAATATGTGTCCTGAATATGCAAGATAGTGAATCAGTCAGTTAGAAAGAATAAAGAATAATATAAAAATAATACTGTTTTTTTTTTTTCCAAAGGTGATGTAGGCTGCTCAGACCTGTGATTAAAACTATATTTTCTCTATGTTTCACTTACAAAAATTTCTTCAGGGAAATGTATGGGCTTTAATATTAGCTTATGCAATAGCAATAACCTTTTTTTTTTTTTTTTGCACAGTATCACGGATTCCTTTTTCTCTTCTAGATTTCATTCCATGATACTATTTCACAGAATCACAGAATAAGCTGAGTTGGTAGGATCCCACAAATCCAACTCCAGGCCCTGCATAGCACCATTCCCCAGAATCACAGCATGTGCCCAAGAACATTGTCCTAACACTCCATCTCTGTCAGGCTGATGCTGTGAGCGCTGCCCTGGGGAGCCTGTTCCAGTGCCCAGCCACTCTCTGGGTCAAGAACCTTTTCCTGATGTCCAGCCTAAACCTCCCCTGACACAACTTCAGGCCGTTCCCTGAGTCCCTGCCACTGGTCACCAAAGAGATCAGTGCCTGCCTCTCCTTTTCCCCTCAAGAGGAAGTTGCCAATGGCAGCAAGGTCTCCCCTCAGTCTCCTCTTCTCCAGGCTGAACAGACCAGATGATCTCAGCCTCTCCTCACACGGCTTCCCCTGAAGACCCTTCACCATCTTTGTTGCCCTCCTTTGAATGCTCTCTAATAGTTTGTCTTTCTTATATTGCAGTGACCAAAACTGCACACAACCAATTTCTTTAGCCCAAAGAGAAAATATTTCAGGAACCTTTCTTCATCTTCTGCTGCACCATGGGACATAAGCATTCCCAAACCCAGCTCTGTAGGAGTTGCATGACCATGAGAGATAAGAGAGATTTCTACCTCACAGCTTTACTCTCAAAGGCTATTGGAGATAGCGAAATGCTCCCCTGTTCATTTTCACACCATTTATGTAGAGAGAAGCATACAGAAGAAATACTAGCAATCAGTAGAGTTGATAGGAAAGTGTACCTTCCCAGAGTAGAGATTTTTTTTTATTTCAGTAGTTTTCAGCTTTACATCACAATTTACATGTCCATTGCTACAAAACACAAAACAATGAGATTTATGACCCTCAGAACACCTGAAACAGCACATTCATTTAGGGTGGGAAAAAGTCTAAGCTGAGACACTGGGTTATACTGTCCAGAATAGGATTATAAACCCCGCTTTCATGCATCACAGTTGAAGCTGTTGCCATCAGCCCATGCAAAAAAAAATGGGGGGGCTTCTTAGCATGAAAGTCTCAGCCACAGAAAAGAATTTTTTTCTGACTAAAGTGTCAGTCCATGCTGCTGGCAGCTTAGGTTTCTATGGGCACTGTATTTGATCCTCAGTCGGCTCTAGTGCACCTATATCCATTCTGTTCTGGTACAATAACTTGCAGAGGATTATTAAAGCACTGAGCCAGTGCTTTATACAGTTGTGTTTGAAAGAAAAAAAAATGTTATTGCCAGTATAGTTTATTTTATCGGGGAAAAATATATAAATTACAGCACAACACCTCCCTTTCCTGGCACAGGCTGTCTACACAGAAAAAGCATTTGCCACTAGAACTGCATCAGCTTAGCTACATCAACAAACCTGTTGTAATATATAAAATGCCTGAGACAGACATAATCACTCTGAAAGCCATTTCTGGTGCAAAGGTGGCCTTCATGTCCTCAACCTCAAAAATATCCTTAATTTAATTGCAATTCAGTAGCTGTGAAGTAATATATGGCACCGCCACAACAGGCAAAATATGTTGAAAAAAAATCAGTGGTGGTTACCAAAAAACCTAGGATATAAAGTCAAGAACAGGTGAACAAAGTGAATAGTCAAGAAGAAACGCATCATTTTTGTTACTGTCTGTACCTGTTATTGCATTGCTGGCCTTTGCACATGATTTGGCCTTCGGAGTCTTTCAGTAAGAAAGCAGGTGGAAATAAAAGAAAAAAAACAAAAACTAGGAAAAGTAGCTGTGAATGGAACTGAGAAGACAACTGCAGTGTTTTGTACTATACAGTGTGAGAAAGAGTCTCTCCAAGTTCTGTGTCTGAGCCGTTCAAAGTAAGGAAACTATAAATAAAATTAATGCTTAGTAATTACGTATGAATAAATAAATTATATGTTGGAAAATAAATCTTTTTGATAAGTAATGTAGTAGCTTTTTTTCTTTTAATTACATGAGTTCTAGCCTAGAATCAAATTTAAGAATTGTTAATGAAAGTGCTGCATTAAATCTGAACCATAAAAATCAATGTCAGTAGAAATAATTGTGAGAAGAGACATGACGCTACAAAAAAGTCCAGCACTGGTATCAGAGTTTTTACAGTAATTAGAGTGCATCATTTCCCTCCATAAAAAGTCATGATTCACAGCTACATGAGCATTCTTTTCAGAGAAAAGGAAGAGTGGTTTCCTCAGTTTGTCAGTCTGTCTGAGTATAAATCAAATGCAACAAGAACAGCTGCTGCTGCAGCCACAAGAACAACACAAATCTATATTGATTGGTAATGAAATATTTATTTTGTTTTGTAAAGAAAAAACAGAGTAACCAAATGTTGATATTTTCAGTGTTTTAAAGACGTAGCTTCTTATGCAAGAAATAAACAATTTATTTTTAAAAGCTTTTTTTTCTCCCTACTTTTAACAAAAGTCAGAGCTTGTCTCCAAGAAGGCTGAGAATGTTGGTCTTCATAATTTTGTCCCTCCACCTTAAGTTTACTTGAAAGCCTCAACAGAGATAACCACAAGCTTACACTGATATATCTTTTTGCACTGCATTTTTTAGAACAGGGAGATTCCTTCCTTATTTTACCTCATGAAACTACATCTGGTCTTTCTACAGAAGGTCGCATAAATACCAAAATGACAACTGAGATCTGAAATCACAAAAGAAGTAACCTTCTGCTACCCCTTGTTTTTCTGTCAGAAATTTTACAGTTGACAGAAAAACTTATAATACATTTTCTAATAAATTATTTTCCAGGGTATTCCAGGATTGGTTTTGTTTTCATCTAAAAATAATCACAGATTTGAATGGACATTGGGAGGTCAGCTGGTGTTGACAGTTGCTCAAAGGGCCAGCTTTGATTAGGCTTACACCCCATAGCAGTCAATAGACAAGAGGAAAAAAGACAAAATAAGTTTGAAATATGATGTGTTACAATTAAAAAAAACCTACAAGAACTGATGAGGGAAACTGCAGGGTTAGTCCCCAGAAGAAAATAAAGAGATTATCAACAGCTATAAAATACATATATTAACAAGATATGAACTATATTTTAATGAGGAAGTTCTACTGAAGCATAATGAAAGACATGTCCAAAGATGCTGTGAGGTATTTCTAAGACTTAAAAGGGTCTTTGTGCAGCAAAATGTAGTATACAACAGGGTTATCCTTCAGCAGCTGGTGGGCAGGCACTGGCACACCACAGTCACATAATAAGCTTGCCACATGTTGTTGCACCTCTAAAGCTCAGGTTTGTAATCTCATTTAAGATAATAGGTGGGTTGGGTTGTTGTCTTGTAAAGGAGGGAGCAGAGCACTTATTACATTCTTCTAAATACAATTTTTTTTTTTTACTGTCCATTAAGTTATTACATTTTGTTCATTTTAAACAATCCACAACAAACAGTGCTCTATGAGGCATCAGGCAATTGAAACCTCCAGTGGCTGGTAAAACCAGCAATTGTAACAAATGTATCAGAGCTATGGCTATGCTAGAAATTTTAAAAATCTTGCAAAATCTACTAAATATTCAGATCCTTTTTTCTTTTTTTTTTTTTCTAAGAGGTTTTATTCATGATCAAAGCAGAATATAAACTTGCAAAACAAGGGAAGGCTGATATTAGAATAGTGTATATGTGTCTGGTAAGTGCTTTTGGTGGAAGATACTAAAAGATGTGGAAAAAGATGTGAAAAAATGCTTAGAACTACGAGGTTGATCTCAGGTCTGGAATAAAAAAATACCTTGCACTGACAGATTTAGACCATACAATTTGTTGAGTCTGTCAAAAGAAACAGGAGCTGGAAATTGATTATAGCATGGAACTGCTTTGACAGGAAGAAAATAAGTACAAATACCTTTATAATCAGCAGAAAAAGTACATCAAGAAACAGAATTTGGGACTGAAGCTAAACAAATTAACATCCAAGTATCCAATATGTATTTTTTCATTTGCCTTCCAAAAGAAAGGAATTGTATTGTGTCTGTCTTGTCTCTCTCTCTCTCTCTACCTCTTTGTGCTTGAGTCTCTTGATAAACTGCCACCACATTTGGAACATAAGGAGATTCATTATATCAGTAGTACTGCCTTAAAAATTACTACGTCTCTGCAAGATGCAGGAAAATAGGCAACAAGAAGAGGAAGACTGTGTGAATTGTCTCCAAGATGAGAAAGACATGTACTCAGTTCCCTTCAGACTTTAATGAATCTCCACTGGAAGAGCTGCTATCCATGCCCTAAATGTAAGGAAAATTTTCCATTACAGCTAATATGCTACTAAACACCCTAGAAACTGAATTAGAGACATAAATCCACAGGAACACAAGATTATTCTAGTACTTGCAGAGCTAAACCAGCCAAAAATTAGGAGGGTTAAACTGTAGAGAAAAATAAGAAGGGAAGAAATGCACCTCTTTAATTTATTGCTATTTCCTGTAGGATTTTTATGCACACATGGTAAGAGCTTTTCTCCTGGACAGTCTCACATCCACACTGAATGAAATATCAAAGGATAGAGGAATAGGGGGGAAAAAGGCATCACAACTGAAGACTCTATACCAGTAGGAAAGGCAGTAGCTGTGCTTCTCTGAAAGGGGTTGGGAAAAACCCAGGACAATGCACTAATGCCCAAATCAGTGAGATGTTCAGTCGTGCACACCCCAAGACTGTGGCTGAGCTATGGCTCAGGTACTACCCTCAGTTCTTCAGCATCATCATAGTCCTAGATTTTATAGATGTCCCTTATGTGTTGTTTTTAGAATGAACTGTGGGGTTAAGCGATCTTAAATATCAAAAGTAGCCAACAGACTTCATTACAAACACTCACTTGTAACAATAGCAATGAGGTTTCATTCCTGCTGACCTGGAAGCCCAATATTTTCTTTACAGCACACTTTATCTTTCAATGTGTTTCGCTTACAGTTTCATGGGTCAGTCGCTGTCAAATAACAAGGAAACATTACATTTGGAGAACTGTACAATATTAGTAGTAAAAAATCTGAAATGCTATGGGGAAAAAATGGACTTTTTAAAGCCTAAAGTGTTTCCTGATTTGAAGTATAGACTGTTCAGCATTAATGTGTGTGGTCATTTGTCTTTGCCAAAGTCCTGTGTCAACCAGCTTCTCTCACAAAACCAGTAGAGTACCAAATACTAGTTCTAAGTTTTCCACACACCCTGATATATATGAAGTAAAGAGAACAAACAGAATATTCATTTGATGCATCATAGAGCTTGAAAGGGAGCACTGCAGAGAAAAACCAAAGAAACACGAAGGCTACAGATGTGAATTCCTGTACATTGCTGGTCCAGGACACTAATAGTGCCTTCAAACTAAATGGATTCCATCCAATGGCAGAGTTACTGGAACACATGGTGTAGGGTTCTCAGTCAGCTGGTTAAGCAGTTTTAGCAGTGGTGATTGTTGAATGATAGAGATTGCCATTACAATTGTAAATTGTAAAACTATACAGAGAAGAAAGAAAATTAAAAGTTCTAGTTATCCCCTTCTTTTTTTCCCCAAGTGTCACCTTTTCCCAGATGTTAGCCCAAATTAACCCACTTGGTCCACTGCAATGAATTTTTCAAAAGGCTTAGCTGATATCAATATGTCAGCACAGAGAGGACTCTGCTCCTAAGGATGTCCAACAAAAACTACTGCTGGGATTTCCAGTCACTAAAAACAGCCAGAAGATACTTGGCAAAGCTTTAAATTATTGACTGAAAAGAGATCAGAAACCATTGTGCAGGACTCAGCAGGGGCTGGTTAGAATTATCTGATGAGCATTAGTAAGGGTTAGATCAGGTCCAGTTTGCCCTTATAGTGTAATCAAAGTCCTACATCAAAGTTTTGTCACAGCTCTTGTAAGAATGACAGCAACAATCTATTTCCACACAGATTTCTGGCAACATTGCAGCCGAAATACCAGAGCATTTGGGGCTTGCTTCCTTCTCTGATTGGGAGGCAGCAGTTTTCTTCACAGACTGCTGATTTCTCTGCAACAGTATCTCCATTAATACCTGTCTCTGGTTAAAAGCTTGTACCCACCCCAGCCAAGAATAAAATCAAACAGAAAAGGGAATAACACTGAAGATTCATCCACATGAATATTCCTCTATGTATTTTTTTTCCTTTACGTTAACAACGAAAGAGAACAGCAGAAGCAATTTTTTTTTCTTGCTATCAATTTGCCATAATATAAACCAAGTGGTAATGGAAGAAATATAGTATTAGCTATCCAAGCATGCAATCACCTAGTATGGTCACTTGTGTCCTGAAAAATCACAGTGCACAAATGCCCAAATAGCTGCTTGAGAGCTGACAGTATCTCATATGCACAGATGGGGTGTAACGTGAAGAAAAGCATGCTCAGAAATTCATTCAATATCCTTCTTGTCCCCATTCTCTTGAACACTGGGTTCACAGATGTTTATGAACCTCTCAAAGCAATGCACACAAATACTCACAGCAGAAGCTTTGGTTGCAAGATTTTCAAAGAAATGAGTCCTAATATATGGCAGTGTGCATCAGTCCTTACAGCTTTCTGAGGCTTACAGCTTTCTGAGGCTTAAATGTAAGGCACAGTTACAGAAAATGAAAAAGAGAAAGAAAACATTCAGGTAGGGAAGTTAAGATACTGTGAGTCTTATTTTCTGAATAGAAATACATTCTCTAAAATCACTTTCTTAATTTTTTTTCATTGTATATTATCTCCAGTGAGATAAATTAAGTAAGACTAAATTTATGCCAGAAGGCACACAGCTTTAACATTGAATTAGAAGGCAATGGAGAATTTTTTTATATGTTTTCATGGGAGCATTTTCTCAGGAGGCACTTATGAATTGATATTGAAATCTATTGGTGGATTTGGGAATCACTCAGTGAGGTGACAGAAAGAGCTCTCTGCTATTTCCTATTCTTGGTATACAGTAATAATGTAAAACTATTATTGACAAAAGATGCTAAATGTCCGTGTTCCCTTCAAAGCATCTTCTCTCTTTCACACAGAAATTGTCAGCTGTATTTTTGGCAGTTCCTCTCCAGAGTTCTTCAAAATGCAGAACCAAATTAGTTAGAGAAAGGACAGGTCTGAATTCATACAAAGCTGCTACCACCTGGTTTCCCTGGAACTTTTCCAGTGATGGAATTTATTGTACTGTTCCTTCCAGATATGACTAAAAGCAAAGACCTTGGAGACTTTGATTCTGCAAGTGGCCTGAAAGTTCTTGGAGACCAGGCTGGTCACACAGAACAGCTCCAGACTGGCCCCCTCTTCTTGTGGGATTATGTAAACAGCAATAAAAAATGCTTGGCTGACACTATGTGAAAATCCCATAATTTCATTATACAAATTTACACTTTTACAGGAAATGGAAAAGTGTCTAAGACAATGAAGAATCAGGATTATTACATTTGGCAATGTCCATTTAGACAAGACTTATGGTGATGTATAGGGCTTGGTTTTTTCTAGGTTTCTGCTTTTTTTTTTTTCAGTGTGATGACATTCATCATCACCACTGACGTATAATTTTTCTAGAGTTTTATAAATTTTTCAAAATAACATTTCTTTTACCGCTACTTATTTTTAAAGTTTTCACAGAAAGAGATGGGGTTTTGCAAAAATCTTTTCCATTATCCCTATATATGAAAACATTTTCAGACATTATCCTTTTAATAATTTTCTATTAACCTATGTAGTCACGTTAGAATGCTTTTGGTTAGTTATATTGCAGCAAACTGTCTTACTTATGTGATTAAAAAATAAATATTAAGCTGTCTTAGTCCCAAGATATCTTACTATATTATTAACTATTCTTGTTTGCCTGACCTTATAAAAGATAGTTGATTTTGTTGTTCCAAATAAGTATAAATAATTAAAAAAGGTGTTTTTATAAGCAGGTTATTACCTATAAGGATGTAGCTTTTAAGACAGCCTTTAGTATAAAATATGTATAACTGCCACATATATTATTAACAGGTACCCAAAATTGTTAGCACACTACCTTATTACCAGAAAAACAAATAAGAATTCTGGTATGAAATACTGCATCAGAGGAGATGGGTGAAAGTAGACAGGTTTTTTCTTAAATGCATCTGCTTCCCATTCATGGGAAATGAAACAAACATCACTGTGAGGGCTTTGCAGTGTTTTGTCTCATTGTTATAAGTTTAGAGATAGTAGGAGAAAATAAGAACTTGTCTCACAGAAAAAGGAACACAAAATCATGTCTCACTGGCAGGGAAAATAAGCATATTTGCCATCAAGAGAACAATCTGCTATTTGACTCCCTCGATGCAGTTCATATTACGATGGTCACAATGTCAGGATTAATTAGACCAGAGAGTGGTGTAAATGCCAAAAGAAGAAGTTGCCGTACATCTGTTCTAATTTATCTCATGGATGTTCCTTCAGTGAGTAAGGGAGGAGCGTGGCTTGGGCCATCTGTGACCCAGTTACGGAGAGCAGGATGGCCTGTTGCCTTGCGGGTGCCAGGACAGGAGTTGTGACTGAAAGGTCAAAGATTGGTCTGAGGAGTGCTGGGGAATTTCCACTCCTACACGAGCCTGTGACTGCAGAGAGCCAAGAGAGACTCTCAGATGACCCAAGTGACCTTGAATGGGAAAATAAAAGCTGGATCTTCCCAGGCAATCATCTCTAGGTTAATCTTCAGCCTGCTAGCAAAGGAATAGACATAAGAGTCCATTTAGTGACGCAGAAATAGTGCCAGGAAGAAAGCCAGTCAGGAACCCTATGGGAAGAGGCAGAAGTACCCTCTTGAAACATCTTTAACCAGGACTTAAGACACCAAATAGTAAAGAAGCAAAGATGGCAAATGACTATTTAAAGATTCAATAGAAGTTTTATATTAACCTGTACTTTCAGTATAAATGTTATAAAAATGAGATGGAGATGCTTCACAACATGATAAAACAAACAATGAGCAAAAACTCTGTGTGTTTGATTGGCTGCCTATGAATTTGAAAGAAAAGAGCAGAAAATTATTCAGCCAAGATTCCACATTTTGATTTCTACTGTTGGGTCATAGAGAAATTGGGGAATGATGTTAATTTTTTTTAAATCTGGTAAAGACTAATATAAATCCTGAGAATCAACACAGAAGAGGACTGGAAAAGAATGAGTTAAAAAATCCCAGACTATGTGAGAGCTGAAAAATTGCTATGTAAACATACAACTGGAGATGAGTTTGTAATAAGCAATAAAGGCCATCAAAAATTCAGTGCAAGTTTCTGTTGAATAAGCTAAAGGATCACATCCTGGGGCTTTAGTTTTTCTCCAGGGGCTAGAAGAGAATTTAGAGAGGTGTAATTAAAAATCATGCTTCTACAGGGATTAGCTGAGAGAAAAAAAAGGGTACAAGGATGGAAACGAATTAACTAATAATGCTGTAATTCCAATAGGAGAAAACAAGGTACTCTGTTTTATTTTATTTTTAATTTAAAAAGGAAAAGGAAAGAGAAGGGGACACTTTTTAATGAGGTATCTACATAAAAGAGTATAACTACAAAGGAACAAGTTTTTAAAAACTCAGGGATGTGAATAAAAATGGAGAAGAGCAGAAGTTATATGAAGCAGCAGGAAATGTAGGGATGAGCATTGTGAGAAAGTGTCCCCCAACTGGAGCCCGTGAAAGTGAAAAACAGCTTCTTCAGGAACTGCTGAACCGTATGTCTGTAAAAGGCTCCAAAGAAAGCATTAAAAAGACAGTCTGATGGAGCTAACAAGCTTTCATTACAGGTAGCTAAGCTAAATAATACATAACTAGAGGTCATTTCCACCACTACACTCTACTAATTTTCTATAGCACTTCACTTAATTGAACTAATGAAAAGTTGGAACTTTCATTCAGAAGCACATTGAAACAGATAAACTTAAAATTGTTCCAGGAAGCTTCTGCTTAACTATTAATTTGCTTTACTGGTTTTACTGAGCAAAAGGATTACCAAAAGATCCTACTCAAGGAGAAAAATGGGAATAATCTCTTGGATCTTGTCACAGACTCCGAGGTAGAAAATAATCCCAACCTTTTTTCATTAAGGTCTGCAATTCCCTTGAACCCCAGCAGCTCTGAATAACTATGTCTGCTATGCATCAATAGCTATAATGAAGAGCAATTGATAGAAAGCAGAGATTTAGTAACAACTCAGCAATTAAATTGCACTGCTAGTCGTTCTTCTACTGTTCCCTGGTGCATACAGTTCTGTCCATTAATCTGCATGTTGATTATAGCCCCTCTGCGATATTGATCTGTGTTTCGCGGTCCTGTGTTTGCAAGAACATGTACCTGTGATGGGCAGCTACAGCACTGCATACACATTGCAATATTGCTGAAACATTTAAAGCCAGAAAAAGAAATAAAAACTAGTTGCCCTTGAACTGATTTGAGCTCCTGTGCATTTACTATGACAATTTTCTTCTTCCCTCCAGTTGCTGTTACGAGAAAGAGAAATTAAACAAATTTGCACAAAAGAAGACAACGCAAACCGATCCCTTGAAAATCATTTGACTTGAGTGATCTCTAAAACAGTAGTCTGAAATTTTTCGACCAATTTTATGCCGTTACAACTTATTCCTCTAGATATGTTTGTGTGGACAAGCAAGAAGGCTAATATTTGCCATTTTATTCACTAGTGAAGGCATTTCTCTTCCTTTTGCATCCCAGTTCCACGTTGTGAATCTTCTGTATTTTTATTTGGATTTGCTCTAATGTAACAATGTTTTAATTTATTTTTTGTTTATTTAAAGAATACACACTCATAAAAAATAGTACATCTGTGGATTCATCCATGCTTGAACTGGGCAGTTCAAGCTATCAGATGCCTTCTCTGGACATCTACATCACCAGATACAGGACTAGAGGGGATAGCTCCTGGCTGGAGGAGGCCCACACATCACACATGGAAGATGATCCAGAGAGTGATATAGAGGGACAAAGTGAAGGACAGGCACTTTAAAGTGATTAAAAATGTGATATAGAAGATTAGCAGGAAAGGGAAAGCCAAATCTTAACACCAAGGCTGCCTGGAAAAAAAAAAAAAAAAAAAGCTGTAATATAACAGCATATAATAGCAAAAGAAAAGCAGAACTGACATAGTCAGTGTGTGCATCTCAGAAGCCCAATTCAGTCCCTTTGAGAGATGGCTCACTGTGTCAGTAAGTCTCCTCTGGTGAGGCAAAGGAAATACTCCTCGACCATTTTTCTTCCAGATTTCTCTAGTGATGAAAAGGGAATCATTGCAAAGAAGAAAGAAATGTTGCTGAAAGGAGAACAGAAGGAAGAAAAATGAGTGAAAAGAAGAAAACAACTGATGGGGAAAAGAAGGAAAATGTAAAATAAATAGAAGCAAAGGACAAAAAACAAAGGAGGGAAAGTAACAACAAGAAGAAGGAAAGGTTTTCTGCAATATATGTCTGTAAGAATGAAAAGCAAACCAGATGCACTACGAAACCAGTTTGATTTTCAGTAGGATGTCTATCTAGAGTAGGATACTAGCCCAGTCCTGAAACAGTCATGCATGCATTTATGCCAGGGCATTTTTCTGTCCCCTTAAACATTTTTTTTCCAGCCATGAATCAGAAAGAAACTAAGAAATCTTCTTTTATGTTAATTATTTTTTTCAAATTGATAATAATACAGGTACAGTCAATAACAGCAGTTACAATGCAGGTGTGACAATTTAGCATTTGTCTTCTTGGTTTTAGTGACTTTGTGCAGAGATTTGTACAAGGCTGTCATATATTTATGTGAGTACCCTATGAATATAGTTCAGTTACTATGAGATATTTATACGAATCTCTTTCAGCAGAACTATTTGCAAAGATTATTCAATATCTTCTGTTGGTGCTATTCCATTTTTTATGGATTTAAATTATTTAAAATATGCACTAGGTCAAGGACTATGTGAAAGCTCTGTCTCACTTGCAATGAAGCTAATAGCTGAGGCGGTTTAAAACCATCTTAATCACTGCTTAACTCGACATTTCACTGGAGATTACAAATCAGGCTTGATTAAACTGAACCCATACCTTGGCCACTGGAGTTCATAGCTTGATGTCTTAATACCAGCAGCCTTTCACAGAGAGACAGAACAGGCAGCTGCGGACAGCAGCTTCCTAAACTGCCAGAGCTGAATCCACCAGAAATTTTCTGACTGAGTATTAATTTTTGACCCAATAGTAATGGTGCCCACCTGAGAAGGTCAATCTCAAATTGTATCACCTCCAGAGTTAAGCAGAACAGATAGTTATCCCTTGTCTTGCTCAGAGAAGTGTCCTGTGCTTGACAATTTCCAGTTCTGGTTTTCACTAGAACTTCTTGGGGATTATTGAAAATTTTCCCAAAAAAAAGCAGTTTGTTGAAATAGATAAAAATCCATGGTGTGTTTACACTTTGGTGAAGCAATGTGTCTTGTTTTCTGCTTTCTGCCCAGCTCCTGAAACACAGAGACACCTCGAGCACAACAACAGACAGCTCTAAATGAGCTGGAGATTCTCTCTGACAATATTTTTGTTATCAAATGTCTGGCTGTACTTATTTTTCATTCACTGACTGCTTGATTCATTGCCAGTGGTTCTCTGCCAGTGGAAACATCCACTCCAGTGGATTGCTAACAGCACTTTGGCTTTAAACTCCAGCCAGATTCCGCAGAGCTTAGCCAGCAGGAGCTGCCTGGATAACGCACAGGGTCTAAGGCCAGCACATCCCCTGGGTTCAGCAAGGGTCGTGGCTGGTAGTGCCATAGAGCAGGACCATGCAGGGGTTAGCTGTTCCCAGGAGCTGCCAGGGCATCCCCTCATCAATAATGAGCTTTTTTAATTCTAACCTAGTTTTAGCTGCCACCTACTAATTGCATTTTTCTATTTTTCAAGGTATGGTAAGGTATTTCCATGCCTGAGTTTTCTGATTCTATTCTGCCTTTGGTTTAGCCAGTTCCTTCCCTCCTGCTAATTTTCCTATGTCTTCACATCTTCAAGGCATTTTCTTCAGAGGTCATTTCTCTCTGATGTTTTCTATTCAGTCATTCTCATTTGTTGGCCTAATATTTGTTTTATGAGTCTCCACTTGATTTATGGTTTCTTTTCTATTGCCTCCATTTTTCTACTGTTATTGCTTTTTCCATCAGCCTGACCTTACTCTTTGTGCTGCTGCTCAGTCTCTAGAACAACCCTTCCTCTTGACTTTCATCCTAAATTATCTCTTTCATGTGAAGCTCATTCAAATGCCGTTTGGAATTCAGATTTCCTGAGCTTGATATGGCAAGCCCCGGAGTAGATCTTGAGAAAAGAAAGGCCACCTGAGTTTGATTAAAGCCAAAGGGGTTGGACAATCATGCTACAAGTTGTCTGTTCCTGCATGGATGGGCCTGGCTCCCCCAGCTTGGCAGAAGTGCCATGCCATCTTAGTGCTGCTGGCCAGCCTCTGATCCCACTTCCAGAGGCAAACCACAGGGAAAGGCACCGCCAGTGCCAGGATGGCTGGCAGAGCTGGGCGTGCTGTGCTCGGGAACATGCCATCTCCCACCTCGGCTGTCTCCTTGCTCCTGGCAGGTGCAGCTTCCACTTCCCCACATTTAATCTTAGCTGCGCTCTGTGGTCTGTACTTGCTCATACGGCCTCTCTACGAGGATGCACATCCTTTTATTTATTATTTTAAATCTTTTTCAAAAAGCCCAGCCAGCCTTAGGCCCGGAAGGTTGATTCACCATCTGTTCAAAGTGAAAAACATCAGGGTAAATAAAATTTGGATAAGGAGGCTCACAGTAAACAGACAAAATCTTTTTAAAATTTTGGAGGTAAGAATGCATCTTAGTCATCCAGTTTTCTTGTATCGAGCACAGCCATTTGCTTTGAAGTTTTTCACAGTCCTTAATTTTTGAACCCTTTCTTCCCTTTCAGCTTAGACTACAGCAGACATTAGTTAGACTGGGAGACACGAGGAGGGAGAAAGGAGAGTTAACAAGTTGAAGGAATGAGCTTTACATAAAAGCTAGTATTACATATTTTTCCACATCAAAACACAAAGAATGGGCACTGAAATAACCTAAATATTTTTTTTACAAATAGGTGCCTTAGGCCTAGTGGATTTTAATCTCGGATGAGTGCTGCATATGGGTTGCCTTGTCTCAGAAAATCTGATGCTCTTAATGCTTGTACATGTGAAGGGCTAATTTTTATACATTTTTCTCGGGTACAGAACTGCCTGGAGTTTGGAAACTAGACCTTAATTTGCAGACTAAAAAAACCAAACCTCAATTTACCCGGAATAGCCTTTCACTTGTTTCCATTTTAAAGGTTTTCAGCCCAGAATTTAGAGGATTAAGTTTATCCCTTAATTATTGCAAGTGACCAGACATTTATCTTCCAGCCTCTAACATATTGAAAATTATGCAATTTACTTGAGAATTTTAAAAAAGAAATCAATATGTTCCCAAGATAAACATAGTGTCTCCTTTCTCAAACTGGGGAAGCCAGTCAAGGGAAGTTAATTGCCTAGACCCGTCAGTGCAGAGAACAGCATTAATAAATGGGGTGTACTGGCTTGTATAAAGGACAGATGTGAGTTTTCTGCTCCACTGTACGATGAATTAATTCTCTCTCTTTTCTACTTTTTCTCAATTTATATATTGCAGTGACCACTGAAGAGCTGTGTTTACAGTCGTTTTGCCAAAGTGTTGCCAGACCCAAATCCTGGACACATCTTGCTTGTGCTGCCTGGCCCCATCCTTATTCTTCAGACCTCATTCCCAGGTCAGATCAGTCTGGAAAAATGCTCAAGCATGAGACATAAGTGCCATTCAATCTGAAGATGGGAATAGCTGAGCCGTCTGTAATCTATAGACATATTCTCTGTCTCCCCTCTGTATTATTACTTCTTTTCTCTGGGGACTGCAATTTCCAAATTATGTTGCCACCCCTATCAAAAATCTTGCTGCAGAGGAAAAGGTAGGATGCAGAAAACATCCAAATGAGGTTTGGCAAGTCAGCTGGTGCTTCAGGCAAGAGCAACTTGGCAAAGGGACTGCATCACCGTCAGCTGTGCTCTCATCAAACACAGAGCCACTCAGGACTCCTGCCTTTCCACTTGGCTGAGGAAGGGCAAAACAGCACTCATGGCTCTCTGGCTCCCTGGCTTCTGCCCACCAGAGCTTGTGCTGCCACTTACGTGGTTGAAAGAGTAGGGCAATTGAGGTAGCCCAGGGGGAGGAGGGTGCAGGCATGCCTAACAGACTTCCAAGGCTGCCATGGTTGGAAGAACAAGAGCTGGAACAGCAAGGCAAGGTATCCCTTGCCCCAGCTTCTAACAAGGTATCCCTTGCAAGGTATCCCTTGCCCCAGCTTCTAACCCCCTTCAGACAGCTCTCATCCTTGTAGATACCCTGCAGACCAATAAAGCTGCACAGAAATGGGGACAGGAAAGGTGTTAACTCAGAACACACTGGTTACTGGGGAAAATTTCCTACCTGGATTCTGTTAGCCAAAGGGGAATACAGAAGAGGGCAAACATCATCGATTGGACAAGGGAGCTTCTGAACACCTACTGAAGGAGCTGCTATGCCATGACTCTACTGTGCAGTGCTTCTGTGCCCAAAGCCAAAGTGATTATCAGATCCATTACCATTTTAGGGCCCAAACTTCTTCTTTTAGTAGTCTTTCATAATTTTAAGAGGCATGACTATGAAATATTACTCTCTCCGTGCTTGGGTCACTGTTCTGTGCTTCATAGCTTCCACATCAAAGCAGTCTGATACTATTTCAAAATATGTTGTTATAGTAAAATATACTTTTATCAGAAAAAAAGAATTTGTCTAAAGTTATAGGGACCTTTCAATCTGATATGCAGAGGTTTTTTGGAGGCATGGGAGTTATCTAAGTACAAATCACATATCATTAGAGTCATACATATATATATATATGCACAGAGTCCATAGTATTTTTAAAAACCCACTCTTTAAATATGTCCTTTTAAAGTTTCTGCTCACTCAGGACAACATGTACTGTTCAGCTGATAATTTCACTTTGATTTATTTGTTATTCTGCTCCAATCCACTGCTCCTCAATTGCCATGGTATGCCTGTGTGATCCTGCTGTATATCTGCAGGTTAGATAAGTTGTACAGTATATATCTTAAGGCATTCATACCACAGCACTCGTCTAAGATCATACAGCATCTAATCTAAAGTCCAGCAAAATCAGTGGGACTTTCGGCAATTAATTCAGCGAGGTCTGGAACAGGGAATAAATACAAAGACTCTTTGAAAGATATATTTACAAAGAAATTGCTGAAGACATCCATCATACTGTTTGAAGACTAGGCAGTAAAAAGATGCAAAATCTGCATGTTTGATGACACAACTAAGAAAAAAAAAAGCAAATAATAGAAAGAAACAAGGTATCTAGATTCCTTTAGATTCCTTTTAAGATGAAAACTTTTATTCAAGAGTGCAACTCTATCTAAAGCTATACTGAATCCATAAAATAGAAAACTGCAGTATGCATAATATTTTCATTAAAAATTAAAGTCGATGTCAAATGCATTCCGAAAGCATTTAAAAATTACATTGGACCTTTCCGTCATGTCTGCCTTGTCTAATGCAACATGTGTCATTTCATTAAAATTAGGCGCATAGCCTTCCTCTCCCTGCTTTATCTCCTCCTCTTTGCTCCTACCAGTGTAGCACCACTCATGCTAAGATTTTCTGATCTAAGAGGACTCAAATTCAAACCTCCTTAGGGTATCAAATTAAAGAGCTGTGGTTGTAATTTCTCATTCTACAGGGGAAATAGGATCACGTCGCAAAGAGCATCCTTCTTAGCCTCTCATTAACACACAAAGAAGTACTTACTCACACTAATACAATTACAAATACTGGCTAATCTGTATTATTGTCTTTTCCTTTCACATCTCCTTTGGGAAAGTCACTGTCTTATTCTATATATTTTTATATCCTGAGGGGTTTTTTTTCTATTTAAGATGAGATTGAGTTCATCTTCTGCACAAACACTTTATTTACAGTGTTTACTCTCTTAGGAAATTATATTAAATTTAAGCTCTGTAGCTGATTAGCCCATATACACTGTAGAGTATTGCTTGATGTACGCACAAGCACACACTTATACACAAGGAGATCTTGGCTTTGCTACATATTGGTAGAAAAGAAGTAAATATTGACATTCTAGTAATTTCCCAAAGTGTCCAGTGAGGACTGGAGAACTGTTGTGGCTTTCACAGTACAGAAAATAAAATTTAATTGCATCATACAGAAGAAAAATAATAGAGTTATCTCCCATCCTTTGGCATTATGTGTGCTGTAACTAAGCAAATACATCACTGGGCTTTTTCATGTTTAATGGTGCAATTGCATCCCATACTCCTAGAAAGCATACAATTATAATATTGTATTTAAAAATCTAAGACATAACAAACAAATGAACAAATAAACCCAACCCCTACAAATAACCAAAAAATTCAAACAAAAACAACAACAACAAAAAACCCAAACCAAAAGCACCCAAAAACTAGAAAGAACCTCTTTCCAAAACGTCCAGCATTTTTTCTGTATTATGTCAGCCTTTTCCAGTATAAATGCATGGAGTCTTTATAACATGATTTTGCATAATTATATTGCTGTATAAAAGACCACACCTTCTTGCTGTGCCCTCCTGCTTTAAATCAAAGCAGAAATTTGTCCCATGTACCTCACTTTGATGATATAATTTGTCATAATATAATTTGTTATCCTTCTAAGCATCCACTTCAATTGTTATCATAATTATCAGCCTTTTTTGTGCATTTTTCTCCTTGCCAAAAGTTGTAGAGCTGTCAGATAATTTGCCTCCCCAGCTCCTGCCCAGGCCCCCAGATCTTGCACAAACTGTGTCTGTGTGCCTTGGGTCACTCTTTGCTCCAAGTGAAGTGACTCTGGAGCAGGAGCCAGGTTCATCAGCCTTCAGTTCATCAGCACGATCAGCCAGCTTTGGCTACCTCAGCCCTCAAATGAGGCTACCTGAGCTTTAGCTACCTCAGCTCAAAATGCCTTGCACCCCCTCAAACTCCTCCTGCATCGCCCTGCCATGCCCCAGGGCCCAAAATACACTAATGGGAGCCTGACAGAAAAGAAAATGAGAGTGGCCTGGCAGGTTGGAACAGAATCCTTGCATTATTCCAGATATTTTCCTTGAACAGAACCAAATGAACAAAGCAAGCAAGGAGTTATTTCCTGCAGCCATAAGCATGCCACCCAGAGCCCAAAGGAGACATGAACCCAGTCTACAGAAAAATGAGATTGACTATAAAAGTAGGTGGGATTTGGCCTGGAAGCTAGGCACCGTTCCCTGGTGCAAATGCTTTCACCAGTGTGGACACAGGGTAGACATAGAAGAAGCCTATATTCCACCATCCAAGATGTGAAGTTTTCTTGGAAATCAGGTTGAACTGCTGACTGAGTTATCTCCCACAGAGGCATTTTGAAACAACCTCAGAAGATGGCACATATGAAGAACTGTGTGGATTTTCTGCAAGGCCCTCAAACACCAGCAGCTTCAGAAACCCTCAGAGGTAAAATCTTTGGAAAAATTAAGAGCAGTCATGGAAAAGTCACTTTTGGCCTTGACATCATTTATTTCCTCCTGAATCCTTTATGAGAAAGCTCCAAAAGGGCTCAGGATCTCATCTCCTCTATGCCCTCCTCCAGGGAGGTATCAGTCATGGAGATTGTTCCTGGTGGTGAATTGAGAGCACCTTTTGACCCAGAGTGAATTGTGGAGGTAATTCCTGAGTGTGTGTGTATATTATGAGAAGATTCAGAACAATCTCTTTCCTAATCGTATAAAAATAAAGAACAAACACTACTTTTGTTATTATTTGAGAGGACCAGCAGCTAAAAAAATAGTCGTTTACATTTTTGCACCTCTCCTTTCAAGTGCTTAACCAAGGGAAAATGGATCTTGGGTTTTAATTTGAAAACTGTGAATAATAAAACAATATTGCAGTAGTTTGAACATAAATGAAAATTTTCTGCCCTCTATAATATTTCCATACTGGTTTAATAACACCCAATGTCAAAAGATGTTGTATAAATAAATGGTGACATAGACATAGAAATCAAAGGGTCCATTACATTTACACCAAGCAGTGCCTATATAAAACATATTTATGATTCATCAAGGTAAGATCCAATAATATTCTGAACACTTAGGATATCTAATTGATATTCATCTCTTCTCATATTTCTGTATTCATCTGTTCTGTACCTTCCTGATTATCTAGTCTTTTTCACACAGGCAAAACATATAAACATATATGAGCACTGACCTCATTTAGATATTCACACTACAATCAGATGAACAACACTGAATTTTTCTCATTTAACAATGGAAAGGCTGGATGATTAATTCCATTTTTTTATTGTCCTGTTTGCATAGTATTAAACTCTAAGTGTGCTAACATATTCACAACACACAGTCACAACAAAAAATCATAGTTTGATATTTAACTTTCTCTCTATATAAAATCAAAATAAGTTTTAAGACCTTTTTTATTACCAGTTTTGAGGGAGTTTATGTGATCACTTATCCTGTATTTAAGATTTAGATCCTTAAATTTAAAAATAACTTTTAATTTGTGTTATTCTTGTTTGGGTAACTATGAATAAGATCAGTAACAGAATGGTTTTGTGCTTTAATTATTGTGCTAATATGTTGTGCCTTTTATGGTTTTAATTTTTCAAAGCAGTTGCATATGCAAGCAGCCTATGAGGAGAGCCCCTTCAAGAGAATTCGTCATCATTTGCCTAAACTTTCTTGCTCTTTGATTCATATGAGGGATTCATGTGGGAAAGCTTTCCCTGAATTCCTTCTGGAGAAAACTGAGCCAGAAGATGCACTTCAGCAGCTAACAGGCATTTATCCCATGGGAGCAGACCTGAGCTACTCAGAAACAAATTTCCTGCTGCATAGGTCCAGTCTCTCTGCATAGAGCTGCTGCTCCTGACACACCCCCACATTCCCATACAACTTGTCAGCCTTAGCCAGCAACTCACCGTGCCACATTTTAAGACTCTATACTTCATGTGATGCAATTCTGGACCAAATCATTGTTCTCCCTTGTGTATGTCCCTGTGATGAACAACTCTTTGGCATTTTAACCTGACAAGACAGAGCTTCAGTTTTGCTTTACCATAAGTAATTTTCTACAATGTAGAATGGAAAAAGTAAAAGGATAGCAATCCTTTTATGAGTCCAGAAGCCAGAATTCAACCTTCATTTTCCTTTGGTTTAAATATTTTTTTCCCACTTGTGTGCCAAAATAACTCATTTTGTAACATGATGATAAATATTTGCAATGCATTCACACTTCTACCTGAACTTCTAAAACACTTTGCTTCTTCTTGCCCTGTTATCCTTGCAGTAGTGGAATATATTGCCACTGGCTGCTGACTGCATTTTTATTCTCTCCTGTCAGGACTCAGATCACTCAAAATGTGGCACACTGCAGCACAAATTGTCTCTCCCTAAAGAAGTTCATCCCTGAAATCTAATTCTGCAAGCTGACACCCTTTTTTCCTATGTTATGCATTTTTAACGTGATGGAAAAAATGTACAGTGCTGTATTTTGACAATATGGAGGTACGTTTATCCCACAGGTGCCTTCCTTTGGCACTTCAGGTTGTAATTTATCTCATTTGATTTCTTCTGCTCCATGCGATGGAGAATGTGAAATTTGATTCTTGAGGTTTAGCATTTTTGTTGCAGACAAGCTTGACAAAGACTGTGTTATTATTTTTAGCTTAGACTACTAAAAGGATTCATGTACAGTACTTCAATCACTCATTATTTTGCCTCACTCTTTTCTTTGATTGATTAAATGTCTAGTATTCAAAAATGCTACATTTTAGGCCTACCACTTATTTTGACTACAATTCATTGTTAGGACTGATCATTTCATAAATATTGATTGAGCAAGCTGCTCAGAATTCACAAGTTAGATGGTAGTAGTTTTGTATAACTCTGCTTCCAGAGAATAAAGATACATTTACAATTAATTTCGTTGGGAAAGAAGTACAACAAGCTTCACAACTTCTTTTGAATATCATGATGGTTTTGCCCAATAAAAGGCAAGTAAAGCACTCCTTCGGAAAACTGCTCTCTTAGAGTCCCATTATATGGACAAAGAAGGAAGAGAGAATACATTGAGAATCCTGTGGAAAAAACTCTGCAAGGATCTGCTCCTGGAGTCCCTGCAATGTATAATAAAAAATGTGTCCATAGGCTCTTGTTTAATTACGCCAATAATAGGAAGTAAGAGTATAATGCTAAGTGCTGCAAGGCTCAAGATTTCTTTTCATAAAAGTCCTTCTCTGGGGAAGAAGAATATAATTAAAACCTTATTTTTACAGAAAGTATGGAGATCTGAAAAAACATGGGAGTTGGAAGGAAAGTCATTATTCTTGATCAAAGTTATTTGATAGAAAATTACATTCTTCCTTTGCTAAATGTGCCTGCTTACGATGTGAGAAAAATGACTATATTAACTTTTACTACGCCATCTTGGCTTAAAAGACAATTGCTTTCTGTGTTGCTTGTGATGAAATATTCTAAAATATTACTCCTGGAGGCAGATAATATTCTTTTGGTGAGCTGGTTCTGTCTGGTAACGCCAATCACTGGGAACATTTTAATGACTGCAGACATAATATCATCCTTACCTGCAGAGGCAATAAGTCATCAGCTACAATGACATCTACCGACTTTGGGGAGTTTGGATTGCAACACATGGCCTTCACCAGGTGTTTGTTGATGTAGGCTATAAATATCCAATGGGCTCTCTTGGTTATTTCAAAAAGAAAATGTGGCCTTGGGCTTTTCTGTACTTCACAAAAGGTGAATGAACTTCCTTGAAGACTAGCCCAAAAAACATACCTTTGAATTTACCCTGAAGCAGAAGTGGCATTAATTGAAATGATAATATTTGCATCTGAGTCCGCAAGGACAGTAATTTCTAGCCATGAGTCTTCCCCAGAGACTGGAACAAGAAGGATTCAATTAAGAACTTAAAAACTACTATAGTATGAAGCTAGACTAGATTATTCTAGAAATATGAGCTAAAGATTGCAAACTTCATGTGAGAATTGCCTGTGAGCAGTCTGAAGATCCTTGGTTCCAAGGCAGGAGGCAGAAAAGTATCCACTTATTTGTTCTGCTGTGAAAGTGACATAGTTAGCTTAAAGCTATCTATAATAACACTTGTGTAGCTACAGTGTAAGCATACACTTTGATAGGAAGCCAGAAAGAGTTTTTAAATGAGGGAATTATCATAATTTTGATAGGGCTTTGAAGTGTTTCTCTGATCAGGCGGCACTGCTCTTCCCATGAGATCACTAACCACAGAAATTACTGCTGCTTTGTCAAGACACTCTGGCTTGAAAAAGAGAACCACGACTCTGGAAGAGGTGTTCTGCCATTGGATTTCTTTGTGTCCATCTTTCCCAAGGAAAAATGTACACAGATTTTATTGTACTGATTTCTCTTCTGCTGTAGGGACCAATTAACTCCTGGGAATCACCCATGCAAAAAACTGGGTGAGTAACAGATGAAAGTGTCAAAAAATTACTATTAGCTAAGGTGAACCAGAAAGAAAGGTTAACTGCTATTTCCACTGCAGAAATATACCTCTGCCACCATTTTTATTGAGTTATTTGGCAAATTGTAGAGGCGTCCAGCCCTAAGGCTGGGAAGCCAGTGTGCAGACAGAGAGCCACTAGCAAGCCCAACTCCCCACAGCACCCTGTGTCAATGAAAGACACCAGCTTGTGTGTGTGCACACGCTGGCAAAGGCTCACCAGTCACCAGCAGGAACTGGTGGTGGGTACTGCTGGCAGGAGAGAGGAAGAAGAGCCTTGAGAAGGACGGTACTGAAGCAGCTGCTTTTTAATTCCATCTTCTCTCACAGCCTGGTGGGTGCCCTGTGCCTCTCTGAGGATACTGAGCATGAGCTCCCCCCATCTGCAGCTAAAACTTCTTTTTTCAGGCCTCTTCCAACAGATGGAAACTGCAGTGGCAGCACTTTTTCCCAGGTTTGACTCTTCCAGAGACATTGCTCAGTGTCCTTCCCATCTTCCTTGTAAGGCACAATGAAAATCCCTCACATTAGAAGGTATCTGGGAAGGTCAACCATCCAAGTCAATTAAACTGTTCCGCAGTCAGCACAGCCACACATAGATCTTGTATGTTCCTCTTTCTGCTAGAGTTACATTCTCCAAGACTAATGCCTCTGCCAGTGATCAAGCATGTGAATTACTTTCATTTTCTCCAGTGATTTCTATTGCACGTTCTCAAAAAATATATTACCTTTGGTTCAAGCTCTGGATAGAGTGTCAAAGATCACAGATCTTTTACAACAATATTTTGAAACATTAATGCTAAATACTGAATTATTAGAAAAAATAAATATGGAGAATATAATTACAAACACAATCAGGATGTTATTGAGTTCACTTACCACGCATCTGTCAGCCCCAACCCCATCATGACTGAGAAATCTCCAGGGCACCAGCTATTCATCTATCCATCCATTTTCACACCTTCTTTTAGCTTTTGAGCTAGAAACAGCAGCATTAGCATCAGCTGATAAAGACATCATGATGGTGACGGATGGAGTTGCAGAAACTTACACTGGGAATTTGACTGATCTGAGACATTTACATAAATTAAATAAAGAGGCTGTATTCAGCCAATGTCTTGATTTCCCTTACCAAAAGACTCTCATTGAACTATGCAGCCATTTATCAGATGATATGGTAATTGAAGTAGTGTCAGCAAGGCATCTTGGCTGTCTTCAATGAGTAGAGTTTGTAAATTTTTGCAGAGGTCCTGTTACTGCAGCCAGGAATGCCCACAAAAAGGCTGTACAAAGCTGGTAGCCAAAAATATAATTTTTATTCAACCTACTGATGGATTTGGAGAAAGTACCTAAGATTTCTGGTACAAAATCCCTTCTTTAGTTTTGAAACAGAACAATTAAAGGTAAGTTTAAATTGCTGCTTAACTGAACTGTGCCAATCAGTGAGACTGGGGCAATAGAGCAGTTTGTACCTGTGGGGGAGAAAATAGTACCAGCCATTCAGTCCCTTTGAACAGTGCAGGCCTTAAGGTAACAAACCCATTATAGAGGAGTGGTAAAAAAACAAAACAGGCAGTCAGGCTGTGAGCTGGACTGGAGGGACCACAGTAGTGCACTGTGTTAACAAATGTGCCTCAGAGATCTGGGGATCCCACGAAATCCTTCAAGGACCAGTCATGTCCCTGTTGCACTGAGTGCATCCTTTTAGAGAACATTTTGCATGGACATAAAGAGGTTGGGGAGGTGTCAACCTTCTGTTTCAAGGTATCAGTGACAGCTGGATAACAACTGCATCAGTGTCAGCCTTGCCAAGACACAAGGAAATCTCAGCAGAAATGAGCAGGAAATGGCTATTTAAGAGTGGTTATAGCAAATCATTCTGCCCATCGCAGCATGTTAAAACAAGAAAATTTTGAATTTGCAAACCAACTTTTACCAAAGACTCTGAACTCTTTCCCACCTTTCAACACTCAGATCTCCCTTGGGGGTAAAGTATTATTATGCAAAGACTAAATGACTTGAATTCTGCTAGGGATAAATGATTTGCCTAAAGACAGAGAGCAAATCAGTGCCTTTGATTTATAGCTATGCCCGGTCCTGACTGGAAGGGAAGACTTTTCTGGATTTGCATAGGGTCTCACTGAAGACTCCAGCCCCAATGGAAAAAGAACCAGTGCAGGATCAGAATCCAGCAGAGTCTCAATACTCAATTTAGGAGGCAGTGGTCACCTTTTTTCTTGCCCAAAGTTCTGTTTGCAGAGCAAAGCCTGCAATGTATTTGCATTACGCATTTGACAGGAAAAATAAAAGAATATAATAAGAATACTAAGATGTGATAATGTATGTTTATATGCATTGCCACTCTTCTTAAAATTGTGTTTGAGCAATCTAGCTCTAATATTTCTTTTTTTCTATAGAACTCTTTGCTAGCTAATTTTGCAAGTGTGTCTGATCAGGCTCATTTAATTAATCATTTTTGTTTGACTCATTAATCTCTGCCTCTCCTCTGAAAGATAATCTGCATTTAATGGCTATGTTATGTAATAGGCAGCAAGCCAGAAATATCTTGCACACTTTCAGAAGGCAATATTGTAGTGTGTCACCAGATTTATCTATGCATCTCGATCTCATTTTTAAGATGCTCAAAGTGCTAGCTACAATCCATTTCCAGTGGCAGATGTCAATCTACACTGCTTTTAGCTAGCAAGCGAATGTGGTTGATGTTTTTCAAACATCTTTTAGAGACACAAACTGACAGCAGACAGGGAAATTTAAAGATGTGACTGGGCAGTAAATCTGACCCACTATTGATTTTGATTCACCTTTTATAATGTTCTTTAGTCCGGAGAGGCAATAGCAGGTATACCACTCACTTAGGTCTGGCATTCCTTATTTTACCTTTGTCCCATTATTCTTCCTGGAAGATTCACCCCATCTATTATATTAAATTTTGGACAACTAAGCTATGGGCACCTCTCCCTTGCCCTTCTTATTGCCTCTAAAGGCCCATGTTATCAGAGCAGATGTAAGGATACAAATAGCAAACACACAAATGATCAATGTACTTCAAGATAACGCTGCAAATATTCTTCCTATAGATATTAGGATTCTTCTTGTCTTCAGATACAATCATAGAAACTTCCTCCACTTTACTGCACTCATAAGCTGTTTTAGTGATTCGTCTTTAATTTAAAATTTTCTAAATTTTCCTATACCTACAGATAAATACATATACATTTTATTTTCATGATCTCTTTGCTAAGGACTGAATTTCATTAACAAGTTCAGACATGTAATTGGAGGAATCAATTACCATCTCTTTAAATCTTGTTTTATTTCTCATCCTGAATTCATTCCTATTTCTTACATTCTTTCTGAGAATGAAAAATTATACCTGATTGTAGCCAAACTAAAATTAGTAAACAAAGATTCCTTGCTCAGTGAAATTATGCTTTACAGTGTGATCTCATAAGGTACTTGCTCATTTTGCTACTACAACTCATTGTGAACTTGCACTTTCTTTGCTCTGACAGTTCCTCTAGACTGTGTTGCTCTGATACTATTTAGGTTTCTCCATTCTACAGAATAACTAAGTAACTGAGCTTGTAAATGGCTTTTTCCAGGAGAATTAGCCCAGAGAATTATAGCTGAATCTTATTTCCTGTCCATTGTAAAATTCATTACTTAGGGTCCCATAAATTTTCCCCATTTTAACAGTTGTTAACAAGTCCCTCACACTGCACATTTCATTAAAAGACTGTTTTTTCCTTCCTTTCTGGAAAATCATTAACAAGATATTAAAATTTGAGCAAATCCAGATATCCTCTAGATATCACTCCCAAGTCTTACAGATTGACACTCCTCCTTATCTTTTGTTAACAGTTTTTCAGACAACTTCACTCTGTGTGAACAAGTTCGTTTCCTGGTCAATTTGAATTAATTTGGAAAGCTGCTGTCAAATGCTCTATGAAAATATAAATACCTGATAGTTATTGCTCTGAATTCAAGTTTATCATTCAAGATTTGTACTTGGTAAATTCACTTAGTAAAAGCTACTTAATGTTCTTGCTTTCATTATCCTCCCCAACTCCAGAAATGCCTTTTTTCCCCAACACTTTTGATTTAACAACCTAATCATCAATATTAGAGTTATTAAAGGGCAACACTCTGGCTACCTAAGTATACATAATTGTTTTGTATTGCCACCCACAATTTTCTGAAGCCCAGCAGTAGGTAATAATTGTTTCATTTCTATTCTTTCACTTGTCTACCTTGTTTCAATGGTTTGAAATATGTGTAGAGGCTGTGCAGCCTAAAGCTGCTTTTTCCTTGGACAAAGGCAATAATTTATCTTTATACATAATTTCCAGATTATTGACATTGTATTGTTCCACTCCATACTACTCTCTCAAAATCTTTCTTCACTAAGTAGTCAGCTCTCTGGTGCCCTTTTCCTGTATCAGATTACAGTTGCATGCTAATCCATTTAAGTCCAATGCCTTTATTCATCATGATGAGTATTTCTTTTATTTGTTTTATATTCCTACAATATTTTCTTTCTTTTTCTTTCTTTTTTCTTCTTTCTTTTTTTCTACAGCTACCTTGTTCATAACTTATTGCCATGTGGCTGACTATACCGAAATCATTATGTTTGTGACCACAGAGTGCCTAAATACTACCTAGCTCTCTTTTTATGACGCAAGACATTGCAAAATGAAAAGACAACACAATATAAAGGATTTTCTGTATCAAAAAACATCTTCCCTAGCATGACATCAAAGATGAATGAAAAAATTATATTATTCATAAATAAAGCAAACCAGAGCCTTGCTCAGTGACTGCATCTGCTCTCTGCCCTTGGAGCACTCCTGGAGTTACACTAGTCTGTTCTTGATATATATCATCAGTAAACAGGCAAATCCTAAATACACACTAATCAAGTGAACAAAAGCAAGTATCTCACATAATAAAAAGGGTTTAAAAAAAATCTGGGTTTAAATCAGATTAAAACAAAGAATCAATTTTTCTACTCTGCAGCAATTATCCACTCCAGAGGATTGTCATCTGTCAGAACAGACAGTGTCTGTCTTCAAACATATTTTGATTGGGATTTATTGCTTCCTATCTAACACAAGTGACAGAGCTCTATGAAAAAAATCCAAAACTCCTGCTAAGGCTCCCTTAGCTTGATGGTTCGCTTTTTTCATTGAGGTTCTGTCGAACCCCCTGAGCTGGGCTTCAATTATTAATTTAATTAACAGTAAATGCTGTGAAGTTTTTCCCGCAAGCTCATCTTTCACTTCAGGTTATGCCTTAACATTTCCTACATGCATTATCCTACTACAAAAATTTATTTTAGTCAGCATTTCTATCTACCTTACTGCACTAGTTGCATATTTTATGATGAGATTGGTTGGTTTTTTTACCATGTTGGCTAAGGGATCCTCAACAACCAGCTCAGATGCAGGTTGATCTATCTAGTAGACAACTACACTTAGCAAGTCTGACACACACTGCAGGAACCAGGCCCTTTGAAAGGAGTAGATTGCACTGCATTGTTTCAGCTGTTCAAATCTCTCCAGCTCTGCCAGCATAGGATTGGACAGTACATTAATTGAATCATTCCTTTGAGGACACAGCTGCGCTGTGCTTTCAGACCACTGGATGCAAGTCTTCTGCCGCCAATGCTGACACAAATCAGAAGTTACTAGCACAATGCAGAGGAAGTGGATGTACAGACTATTAGGAAGACAAACTCAATCTTGCCCAACTGAAAATGAGTGAGCTCTGTTTATTTGAGCTTATTGCCTTGTCTGTATATACCTGCACTTAGTTTGTTCAAGTTTGTAGAGCAAATTAATGTGATGCACTTCCTTTAATCCCTTTGTTTAGCCAATCTTTTTGTTTACACCAATTTCTGAAATGTAGCTTCTATATCAGAAGATGTTCAACATATGTAGAGGGGAAGTAGTAGAATTCTGTCCTTTTGTAAGCCTAGACAAATTATTTAGACCCTTAAAATATTTAGCACCATTTTATACCCAATTACAAAGTACAATTGCTGAATGTAAGTGAAATGCTTTTAGAGTTGCAATTGCATTTACACACGTAATTTTAAAAATATGACTTTCATTTTCCCACTTATTATGCGTGTAATTTTGATTACTTAGCCTCCATAGAAATTCCATGCAGCTATATCAACTAAATATTTACCCATGTTAATTTATTGTGCACACAAAAATAGTAAAATGCAACCCCCACCCATGCCTTTGAAGTTTTTATAGTAGACAAGGTCACAGAAGAATGAATTATGTACAGAGAGATGCAGAAAGAGCTTTTATGAACCATGATCCTGATATTTTGTCATTAGTTTTTTATTCATCTGACTATTTTTCCCAGGTTGAACTAGGAGTTACTGAAAAATAGGCTCTACAATAAGGAGATTGAAAAAGAACAAAAAAAATCCTGAGTCAACCATTTATCTCCTACTGAATTGTGTGAACTAAACTTAGTTCAAGCAAGAGCTCTCCCTAAGCAGTTCATATATTTTAATATGGTACAAGCACTCTGGATACATTGTGCAGTTTATGGCTTAATTTGGTTTAAAACTAAAGGGAAAAATCCGCAGCTGCAGTGAAATCCTAACCAAGGCTTCTGGCTCACCAGCCTAAACCAGGCACAATAAGGCACTATGGAAGTCTTCACCTTTTACTGCTTCTCAAACCCTTCACATTTAGCTATAATGGTCAACCAGCATTTCTCTTAAGCAGAAATAACATCTTACAGCTGATGGTAACTGCAGGAGGAATATTTTTGAAGTGCATGTTTCATTAATCTTATCCAGTGAAAATCTTGTCCTCTCTCCTGTCATAGTGGAGATTATCATTAATTGGACCTGTTGATGTGAAATAACCCTCTGTAGAAAACTTTTAGTCTTTCCATTCAGAATTTAGTTTTAAGTGCCTTCTCTGTAAGCTTTTCCCAGAGCCACAGTCCCCATTCTTGCTTTTTTGTCTTGGCTTTTTGTTTCTCCTGACATTTTTTTTTTGTCCTCATTTTTGATCGGGATCTTCCTCTGCTTGCAGAAATCTAGGAAGAACCCCTCCTCAAACTGCCTGTGCTCTCCACGCTGACATGGTCTCCTTTGGAGGAATGCACCTGTCTTTGGGGTTACTTACCTGCTAGGTTTAATCTACTTTTGATATCAACCATCTAAAACCCTATAGCCATTTTAAATGGACATAACTGCTCTGATTTCCACTGACATACATATATGAAAATATATGCTGATTTTGTGGCAAGAATTACATAATTCTGTGATCTCCATGAAAATGTATTTGAAACATATCAATTAGCCAAGCAGATGAGTGGGATGAGAAAAAAAATGTGTTACATACATGACTGTACAACAGAAACAATCTACACTTTTGGTATTAACTGTAAAGAGTTAATGGGTCTAAAAGTGCATCTCTGAAAATCATAACATTTCTTAAAATCATTATTTCATCTTTTCAAGGGCCAGATTCACATTTGTGCTTATGCCTATTGCAACCTTTTGACAGTTTTATTGTTGAAAAATTCAAGGTACATCTCATAATTGTACCAGGAACATGCATTTATCATTGGCAACAGCTCTGTGCCACATGAAATGAATTACTGTAATAGACATGTCATGTACTAGCATCTTATTATCCTCTCCCTCTTTCTCCTCACCTTCTGCAATGAGCAGGTCAAAAATGACTGTAAGTGGAACAGACAAAATGACTCCTGAAAAAGTTCAGTAAGCAAAATTATGCATGCTAAAAATAATGCTCCAGCAGTACAATGAGTAATTAATTCTAGGTCCAATACACTACATAATGAAAGCCCTAATGCTGCTGCTCAGCCCTAGCAGTGCAGCAGGGAGTGAGGCACTTTGGTGGATCAGGGAATGAAGGCCAGCACCATGGAAGACCAAGGCCCTTTAAATCCTTCTGCCCTGGTTTCCTCACTGCAGCCCTCTTATTACTGCTAAAAGGCAAGATGATACAAAGGCAAAACATTACAAAACTCACCTGGGCTCTCTCTGCTGTTCCTACATGTTGCTGTGGCCTGAGAAGCAGAGCAACAGGACCATGCCAGACCGGCCAGGAGGTGACACATGGAACATGTGCCACAAGGATCCATTGTCACCATGACCCTGCTGATGCAGTTCTCACTGAGCCTGGCACCATTAGTCTAGGTTCTCATGGGATAGCTTTGGACAAATCGACACAGAGAGGAGAGTATGGGCTAATTTGCTGCTTCAACAATTAACTATAGTTTCTATAGTTTGGCATCAGCCCCATGAAGCAAACAGCCCACTGGTAGGGTGCAGCATGTCTCCTTTTAACCTTTCAGGAAATCTTAGTTTAATTCCATTTTGGCCACAGTAAATGTGGATGCTAACTCAAAGATTGCATTTCAGCATAGTGAAGCTTTAATTTCCCAAGCATACCCTCATTACTTCACATAACTTACCTTTAATACAGTTTTCTTACAAATATCTTTGTGCTCATTTTCCCATAGCATCTGTAAGACAGCCTCAGTCATGTCACTCTCAATACTGTACCCCTACCATGAGGTTTATGTGCTCAATTCTCAGAAAAGATGGGACTGTCATCAGCTCACTGAATTGCTTCTTTCCACTTTCCTAGCAATATGCAGCAGAGTGCCTCTGATAGCACTGCAACTCTGAGTGGTGGCTTCCGTGCTGAAGCTGCTGCTTAAAGGAACTAGATATATTTTTTCTACAAATAGGAGGAAGTAGCAAATTAGCCAGCAAAAGCTGATTTTCTGTTATTAAGATAGCAAATACTCCTAAGTCAATTTACAAGCCAAAGGCTCTAGGCTTCTTTTCCTCCTACACCCTGCAGCTAAGCTGAGGAGCTTTCAAAGAAAATGGGTCCCTTTAAAGTTCTGCTTTTACTGAAGACACTGAGCTGAGAGCAAATAAACAGCTCTTCATTTGGTCATGTATGAAAATGTTCAACTTGAAAGCAGCTCAGCCAGACTGAAGTGCTGCTGATTGCAGTGGCCACACTGGGGAAGAAACAAGCATGTTCTCTCTGATGTTTGATTAGGAGATGTGCTGCCAGTGGGATTTCAGAGGGAAGTGCCATTTCTCTCTCCTCACATCCTTCCAGGGATGCCTCCAAGGTGGTCATGCCCTTTTTCTCAGCTTATTCAACAGTCACAGAGAGAGACGTAGCAGAAAAGGGAGGGGCAAGGACCTTTCTTCAGGCAGTACATCCTAGCCTCTCATATTTCATCTTACATTCCACTATCTCCTCTCTGCTGGCCCCAAGCCAACTCCTTAGGCCCACTGAACTCCTGATCAAGACCTTAACATAGGGGGAAAAAAGGGCGTGAAAGTTACATTTACATACTCTGCTGAAATACTGGATGTTTGAAATTCTAGCCCCAGCATAATACAGTGAAGTGTTTAAAGGTGGGATACTATAAACACATTAATTTAGGCCATAGCTCTGCTTACCTCAGCTCCAAGCAACAAAGCTGCCTATTGTGCTTTGTGAAATCAGTACCTTAAAAATTCCCTTCAGCTTTTCAGCAGACTGAGATGTGCAATACAGAAAAAAAACCATCTTTATTGCTAAAGAAAAAAGGCATTCTGGCATTGAAAGCTGTATTTTGAAAAATACAGGGCTGGCTTTTACTCCCAGTGATGTCAATGTCAAAGCTCCAATTGACTCCAGTGGGAACATGATTGTATCCAATGGGTAAATAATTGCACATATTTCACATCTCATTGTTACTGAAAACTGTTCTTCAAAAAAGGAAAATAATAGCCTGGATTCAAGGACTCTATTAAAAAGTCATTTGAACTGCATTCTAGTTGAAATCACTTTTACCAATGAAAAGATCTTTTTGTTTATTCAAAATTTACATAATTAGAAAAGCACAAGAGACTTTACTTTTTTCTCCAGTCAGTCCTGTCAGTCTTGAAGTGCTTAAGAGTATCTCCAAGCCCAGATTTTGTATCTTTCTTTGGTTCTCTGCTTTCTACTAGTCCCTGAATTTTAATATGTTTTGAGAAATTCCTCATGTCAAGAAATACCTTCTCTTGAATGGTTTTCATTGTAAAACATCAGCATATCTACTCAGTCATTAAACTGTTACCTGAATGAAATGGGAACACAATCAAAAGGTTGGGCATTATTTATCACAGCTATGTCTCCACGTCAGAAAATTAAGACAGTGATGAATTACACATTACTGTACAAAATTTTATTATCAGAGACAAAATTCAAATTTGTTTTGCTTAAAATACAGAAGATCAAGTTGTTCTTAAAAAGAAATTCCATTTAGTCAGTCCTTAGAGAGGAATAAAAATTCTATGTTGAACACACAGCAGCCCCATATTTATGTAATCATTGTTAAAGGCATGTAACAAAAAACACTGTTCTCATAAATTAATATATTTTATTTGGCTAATGGTTTCCATTTCTGATCACTTCTATATTCACTAATTAGCATTGTAAGAATAATTCTGCTTTTATTCAAAATGCCTAAAAGGCTCCAAAAAAAAAAGAAAAACTTTGTTCAGTGTGGCATTTTAGATATACTGAAAATCAGTAAACATCTCCCTTCTATATGCAAAATATATCCTTTTCCGTGAAAAAAGAAAAAGGGGAGAGAGAGTAGTTGGCTCTATATAAAGCTGTGATTTTAAATTCAGCAAAAACATATCACCATATACTGCACCTGAAACCTGTGCAGAAACGGGTTTTAACCTAACTCACATTCCAGAAACATGAGTTCAGCCATATGCAGGAGCGTATGTGAATATACATTAATTTGAAGTGCATGATTAATTCCACAGACATCAGTGGGACTGCCTACAGATTTATATATATATATATATATATATATGGTGGAATCTTGGTCAACACAGACTCACATCATGCCTTACATCCAACTGTTTTGCTGAGTTGAAACTGTTTGGGTAAGATCTATAAATACAAATAACCAATGAATAATCTTTCAGAGCAAAATGTCCAGAACTAAAAGCTATACATGCATGTACACATGGTACATAAAAAGAGAAATGTGATATTATGCAATCATCTCTATTTTCTCTATATGAAAATGGCATTCGGATGTGGCAAACAGACATTTATGTGAAAACACTGGTGAACTGTATCTAAACAAAGTCAGTTTACATGACACCTCTTACATAACAAAAACCTGAACTCCAAAGAGTACAGATTTGAGAACTGATGGAAAAATATGTTCTTCTAATTACAGTATTCAGAATTAATCTAAGGTTGAGAGAGAATTAACAGAGGGACTCATCCATTACAACCAGCATTAACAGCTGCAGGATGACTTCTTTCTTCTCAAGGTGTCAAAAAATCTTACATGTGGAGTCTTTTGGAAAAATAATGAAATTTATCATCAGTCGTTGCTTTTCAATAATAGGATTCATTTATGTCATTGTGTGTGTAGTTAGTTTTTCAGATAACTAGTTTATATTTATCTTCTGCAAAAATACAGCAACACCTTTCAGTAAAACATCAGACAGGGAGATACAATCTGTTTTTATAAGGCTGTATGTTTCACCCACACCAAAGCCTACTGTCTCCCAAACATAACAATAACAGCAGAATTACATTTACACATATAATAAAGCTGTCTTTATACAGGATAGTTATACAGTAATTACAATGTTTTTTCCATTAGAAATGGTCAGTTTGTTTTTTCTTCACTGAGTGTCTAAGTCCAGGAAAGTCCATCTCTGCTGAAATCTACGGTTTGCAGGAAAAAGACAGGGTAGTAGCCACAGTCTTCACCATACAGTATTCTACAGTTCTCCAAAAATATTATAAAGCTTTATCATTTTGGAACTAATCACAAAGTATTATTCTAATGAAAAGACAAAGGAAAATGTAAAACATTTGTCATTCAATATGTGCTACTGAAACCTAGATACAAATATGTAGAATATCCTGTACAGCAGCCGAGGCGCCACCTCCGGGGCTGTCTTGGGGCAGTGGGGAAGATCCTCAGCTGGAATTCACATCAGTCACTTCAACGGATCTACCTCACTGTGCACCAAGAGAGGCTCTGCGGCCACACACGCTCCACCAGTCTGGCTGCAGAGTATTTTGAAATTACAGAAACCAACATATTAAGTGGAGTGAAACGTATCACAAAGAACTGAGACTGCATCTTGGTTCCTGGCCTCATCCATTGTACCACGGCTATCCTGATCAAGCAAATCCAAGTGACACTGTCCAGAAAACAATGAGACACTCTGGCAAGAGCCTCCTGGCACATGACTGCCTGCTGCAGTACGGCCCCTCTGCCCTCACAAAGCTGCTCACCTGTGTTCTCTACCAGCACTGCTGTGATGCTCTTAGGAAACGGTACACATGAAATAAGCAAAGCATTCTGAAATTCTGTTTGGCAAGGTCACACTTACTTCACTAGTTAAAAATCAGTCAAATATAAATGCCTTTTCTTCTGAGAAATTACATTTGGTCTGACTCAGAGCATTTCTCATGTGGGTGATTCTCCTTAAACACATCTCAATGAAACTGGCTCCATATGTCTTTTAAATTCCAGCCTCAACTCTGTTACCATATTCTGAGATCAAGCTCAGAACCCCCCTCCACTGTCAGCATGGACACAAGACAGAGCTAAGTTTAACCAGATTCTTCAAAATATACTTGATTTTAAAATTCTGCCCAATGAGGGCATGTGGCCTTACTTAGGCAAAAAATCCTTACTTCTCTTCCTGCCCACCGAAAACAAAATTACTCATGTCAGCATGGACTACTTGCTCAAGTCAGAGTGGTTTCACTGAGTTTCAGAGCTGGTATTAAGACTGGCAGAACCTTGCAGAATTGTATGAGAAACAAAGTGACCAATTTTTTACATTTCTGTACGCAAAAGGGGTGCTGCACCATCACTGGTGCCATACTGGTTTATGTAGGCATCTGATTGGTGGGGTTTTGGGTTTTTTGGGGTTTTTTTTTTGGTTTTTAGGGTTTTTAATGGTATGAGTACAGTTACTATAATAACTGGAATTATTACCACAAATAATTTGTAGTACATCCTTCCAGTCCACCTGTTAGAAAAAAAACCAAGAAATTCCTGTTACACTTTCAAATATTAACAAAAATATCATAAAGAAACAGAGTGTCTGAGTTCCTATTCATACTTGAAAATTAAATATTTGACTGTTTGAAAATACTTCAGAAGAAGGGACACTATAATATTCTAGACCTTTACAAACATTTTGGTCAGCGTTTTTCGGCTGGGGTGGCCAGAGCTCAGGGCTTATGTTTTTCCTGAGCAGTGAAGGTTCATTAGCTGGACCTTTGCTTTCTGCTAGCACAAGGCAATGGCATTCATCTCTCAAGATCACCCACAACCCATACTCAGACAAAGGACCTTCTGTCTGTTCCATACAGCTGAAAAAAAAAGTTGGATGGAGCCCTTCTGCATTTCAGCAGTTCCCAGCTGCTTTCCTAACCCAAGAGGTCTGGCAGCAGTGGCAGGTGATACAGCCAGCAGTGGTCTGACTGCTTCATCCATAGCTGTGCAAACAGACTCTCTCTTCAGGCTGCTCCACAGCTGGATGGTCCTTTTACTCCTTCATATACATACTGACACTGTGGCTACATATCCTGCTTAAGGCAGGCAGCCTGATATGGTGAGTACTCATAGCAAGAGGGAGTATAAGCTGATTATATACATTAGCAGTTTTCAAACCCACATCCATTTTCCTCTAAGAGGAAGTTGCACATTTTCCTAAAAGTCTATTTTCACTATCACTTATGATCATGTGGAAAACCAAAACTTATTATCCAAGTACTTATTATCCAACCAATACTTATTATCCAAGTATCTAAATAAAGGCACCCTCTCCTGCAAATATTAGCTTTGCTTTAGTCTATCCAAATTAGATTTCTATGGGAAAAGTATCTCTATGGAGGATTTCACATACACAGACACACACACACCCACACACCACACACACACACTTTTCATTTTTTATTACTTACTACTAAAGACTTAATTGTATGCCTCAGGATCTGTGCTGTGGAAGCGCCCTTTTGCATCAGGGCATATTTCCTTTGGCACCCTAAAGATCAGTGGAGTATCTACAACAGACCAAAAACGACACAAAATTCACCTTCAGTTTCCAGTGTAATATCAGAATTCGTGCTATATTCACTGAAAAGATAATCGAAGGTCACAAATTTAGATGCACTTGAGAACACATTCAGTTTTTTTAACATAATTAATGTCCAAGTATTCCCAGTAATAGCAGAAATGACATGTCATTTCAGAAGAATGCTTTCACAGTGTTCTGCCCTTGTCACAATTAGTAGCTAGTACCATTTTAACAGCTATTAGCAGTGGATACATGAATAATTCTACCAGCTACAAAGTAATAGGCCAGATACTTGTAGTGGACAATTTTATAAAAAATAATAGCTGTTTCGTTATGCTGGCATAGAATCATGTCTATTCATATGTCTTCCTATATGATTTAGGAAACCATATCAATTAATAACTACAAAGGATCCTGAGTCATACAAAGGCTGATTACAGATTCTACACTCATCAAATCTCTATAAAATGACACCCATGTCCATGCCCACACAGCATTCACATTTTGCACATTCTCCTCTTGCTAGGAAGGACAAAGTTAAACACTGGATTAGAAAATGCTGAAAAGTATGGAGTACTTGGCTTCCTAATCACAATCCAAATCATAAAAATGAGGACCATCTTTAGACATGGACAAGGAAAGAAAAGGACTGATAAAAGAGAAAGAAAATCAAGATGATAAATAGATTTTTCTACTCAGGTTGTATTAGAACGTTCTATAAGAAATCAACTATTCTTTAACACACAGCTGTGTGAAACTTCTTAAAAAAAGGTTTCTAAAGACATGTAATAAAATGCAGGATATTAGAATATTGCAGAAAACAGTTATGGGATTTTTTAGATTTAATCCATTTAAATTTAATCCTGATTCGGTGTGAAACAGCAAAATACAAAACATAAAAAATAAAATAATATAGAATTATAATGGAAAGGCCTGTTCAACCTTAGAGCAATAATACTAACATTATAAGAATACAACCATTATATAAGCAACACATCAACATGTATGTATAATGTATACACTTAGGACATGATATCTGTGGTAGACCAGTTGCTCAAGGCCACTAAAATATCAATTTACATCCAACACCAGCTAAATGTGCAAGAACTTCAATCCAAATGAGCAAGAGCGGGAATTTCTGTGCACTGTGCAGAACACACAGGCTGTAACGAACTTTTGACTTTGGAATATACTGTTATCAGTGGGAAGACCAGAAACTTTTATGTGCAAGTTGCAAGGTATGTGGTTCCATCTGTGGTTCTGGAAAAGAAAAGTCAGCAAAGACAATACTGACTAAAATTGTAAAGGTAGAGACCATTTCACACGCTTCTGTTCTCTGAAATCCTCCAAGCAATTCATATTTGAGGGCTTGGCTTTCCGCACACTCTTTGGATATCACAATTTTGGCCTTCATTACAGGGTAGAGGTTATATTAAATAGTATTTGGCTTGCCTTTTTATTATTAAAAAAAAATCTCCATGTGATTTTTCTCAGTAGAAATTAAAAATGTGACGCTACATACTGGCATTAAGGTCGAGTTTGGTCAACCACATAAAATAACACTTTTCACTTTTAAACGCCTTTCATAAGAAGATATTCAAGTGCTTTGCTAACATTAGTCAAGCCTCACAACACCCCTGTGAGGTAGGTAAAATACAAAGGAGGAGGAGGATTTAATTCAGTTTTAACATGATAATGTCTCTGGGCAGCAGGTTCACTAGCACTGCAACATAGCACAAAGGTTTAGGGCTTACTGCTGTAAGGCAAAGAGTTAAGAGCACAAGAGCACAGGATTCTCTCTTCTTTTGCTTATACATGAGTCAAGCTAATGTGCTACACAGCACCGAACAGCTGAACAAATGCCCACACAAAGATTTCATGCACCCAATCCACAAACAACAGCCTCCAAAAGTAAAGGGCACACAATGACAGGTGGAAGATCGGTACAACAGCTCTGTTTTGGGATGGGTCTGCTAGTTTTTGAGGAGCAGAATACCTTGGGAATGAGAGCCCAGAAAACAATACTGTCTCCACATAACTCTGAAAATATCTGAAGGTGGTTAGATTTGGTTCTTTTCACACTAATGTTTCAATTCACAACTTACTGGGGATAAGCAACTGCAAGTGTAAAGTATGTTAGTTAATTTCCATGCCTTGTGAGGGCAACAGCAAGATAGAATGGCTGGCTCTCTGCTTTGGTGGGCCACGTGTTCCCAATGTACACAGCCATGATGTGGTCAGATGGTTGGGATAGCCTGGGACGGGACAAAGAAGCACTGCCCTCATCTACATTATACCTCTGAAGCTGCTGCAATCTGACTCCTGAAAACTATTCTTGTGGCTTCTTCCTCCACAGTGTAGACATGGGAGAGTATTTGGCCCCCACCAGTTTTATGCTCAGCATTTAGCTTCAAAGTGCAGATAGTCATTGTACAATTCTACTGGGTCACTGATCTTTCAGATTAAGGATTCAGAAGAAACAAGCTTGATTAAGAAAAATGTCATTCGTGAACAATAGTCTACGTGAAGTACAAGGGAACAGAAAGAAAACCATGTTCTTAGTATTAGTCAGTACAAATAAACACATGTACACCCCCCTCACTTTCTCCATATTTCACTTTTCAATGATGGCATAAATAGTACATTCTATATTTGCAGAAATATTGCCCATATAGAGAATCTGATCTGTCTATCATAATAAATCACTACAGAGACTGGTCTACCACATGAAACACAGCCCTCTTACGTAATTTTAAGTCTTTGCATGCAAGATATCTCCCTTTTTCCTAATTTTCATTTGAATCTTATGTTTATTTATAACACTTGTGCACTATGAGCTAAAAAACTTACTACTGCACAGGCTGGGTGACCTGGGTGACCCATTGTGAGTTTCAGTGCCTTGTAAAGTAGCTGAGAAGAGGTGGTTCATGGATTCTGTGATATCACTGCAAAGCTCCTGCCCCAGCAGGCGTTCACAGTTGAAACTACACTGTTTCATTGATCAGCAATGAACAAATGTAAATTATTATAATGTAATGATGATGTCCTTCTCATTTTCTCTCTCTAACCCTGCTCCTGGCCCTTTTCTATTTCTCCTCCCTCACTATTCTTCTATGCTTATTTAAATAAAGGAATATGGAGACTGCAGATACAGCTGGTAACTTGAAAAATGAACTGGCATCTTTGCAATCATTAAGAGACATTCTGCGTGGTAGACAAACTGGCAGCAAGTGGGAAAGTTGATTGTACATCTCATACTGCCCCAAGCTGGAAGCCTTTTGCATTTCTTATTCCTGGCTTTCCTTTTGTCCATTGAAACAGTGATTGTCGTAGAGTCTTTGTGCTTTGTATAATGCCCAACTTTGATGTAACCAGAATTCACATACAAAATGTGGCTGTTATACATAAGCATGCTAAAATACAGGCAGAGACAGTACAAGCATGCACAAAATAGTCTTTGAAGGATTTTTGTTTGGTTTTTTCCCAACATTTACATGCACCACTTAATATCATGTTTGGTTGTGTACATTGAGGACTGGGTTTCACAAGCATTCATGATCTTCTCTTCTGAAAATCTTCTTGACAATTTAACAAGATTTCAGTGTAAAAAGAAAAATCCACAATGAAAAAAACAATAAACCAAAAAACCTTATCCCTGGATTCTGATCTTGTCTTCATGATTTTCATGTTGAACACTTTAAAAATGTCTCCTCTTCCTCTTGCAGTGAGTCATGTTAAATGATTGGCTAAAAAGACAGATTATTGTGTCAAGGATTTTCTTAGCCACTGGAACAGTTCTTCCTTATAAAGCCTTTGCCACCGCACATTGGCTTCCACTGTTTCGACAGCACGAGAGAAAGAGACAGCAGCTCCCCCTTCGTAACTCTTTATAAAGTTCTTTAGCTGGAAATACAAGTTAACAGGTTAAATTTGCAGCAACTAAAGAAAGCAAGAATTTCCAGTGCATACAAATAAGTCAGCCATTTAGGACAAACTTCCACAATCAATGTAGAAGCAAATGCAGTATCTGGTAGAAAGATTTAATAGGAAATATATTAAGACAGCAAACTGTCAATTAGATGTGATGCAATTGCTTCACATTGCACTGGAAGATATTGATATGTCAGTGCTGGATCACATTAATATAATTACCTCCTTCCCTCTTGCAGCTCAACTGCTGCACTGCGTAGATGGCTGCTCTAAACTTTTATTTGTACCTAAGAAACCAAACTGGGAACACTGGAATTGCTTCTAATTAAGGTTTATACGCAAATATCAGTAGAAGGCAGTACTGATGCCCTCTGGTTTTATAAAGCTTCAAAACACATTAATTTTATTTTGATATGCAGATCCCTTTTGGTTATATAATACAGGTCAGTTGCTGAAAAAAGGAAGGGATGGTTACAGTGAGAAGAGAATGGCAAAATAGCAAGTAGGCATGCATTTGAATGAATCTTTGAATGCCTGAAACATACTCCTTCCCTTATATGAAAACTTTGACCTTTTTTTCTGCAGACTGAAAAGGCTCTTGTTGTGTATACTCGAAGTACAGCACTGGCACTTGGATTATTATAACCAATGGTGCTGGCAGGTTTTCAATTATTGTTGTTCTTTTCAAGTGAAAATTGAAAGGCTGATCTGCACAATAGTTTGCAGGTTATGTTGACTCATACAAAATTAGATGGTTTTAGCAACACTTACAAATAACTAGTTTATTTTTTTCTCCTGGTGACACCAAATGCATTTTGGTTCCTAAACTCTGACTTCAAGCAACATCTCTGCGCCTCGGCTCAAAACTGAAAAGGTTGATTCTGCAACTGTCTCATTCCCATCACTGTTAAAAGCATAAAAAGGACCTGGAAACTATCAAAATCAGACTTTACTTGATCTCTGTACTTTTTATACCAAAATGCTTACAATACCAGTTTCTTTTAAGGAAATATAACCAGGCAGCTTACCAATCCTGTCATGAAGGTGGAAACTAAGAGTACAGAACACTTCCTTGAGCAGGGCAGTGACTCAAATCTGACAAACAGTGTCATTCCCACCTGAAGGGAGGAAACCACCTGTGGCCACTCCCTAAGCTACTGAGGCCACTAGACTTGAGTGCAGACAAATGGTTGGATGCAAAACATCAGAGCACAATCAGAGTTCACATAATAGTGGTTGTGCTGCTTAAGAATCACTGTATCCATTTGGAGCAGCATTGAGTAGGTGCTAAACAGGGTGCAGCACAACTGTACAACTACGTCATTCAGAACCAGTGTTAAGTTAAAATGAGAAATCTTTCCCATCTAAATAAGAAGTACAAATTATTGTGGTGTCATTTGGCCAACATATTCTGTTAGCAGATTTTCTCACATGGAAAATACTCTGAGAAAAACAGAGAACACATGGGCAGCTTCCACTTTCAACACTGATGTTCTCGAGGACTGCCCTCTGCAGCATAAGCTAATGAAGATAGAAACATCTCATCTTCAGTTTCTCAACCAATAGTGAAGAGAAAAAGACAAACCTTCATATCCAGCTGAGCGCAAAAAACTGCCTGCACAGTACCCCTCCTGTGACACCAACTCTACACACTTGTGCTTTTGTGATCTGCTCCTCATCCTTGTGCCACCCAACAGGTTGGTGCTGCACAGGCAATTGAGCCTTCAACTGCAGCAGAGAGAACAGAGTTTCTGGACAACTGTATTATTGTTCCTGCCCTGCTTCCTGCTTGCAATGAACACAGCCTCACATGACAGAAGTAGTTTAAAAATTACCTCTCTTAGTTCTCCTTCAGTATTGAGGAATTCCGTGACCCCACTGACAAGCTTTGAATTCATAAATAATGCTTCTCCATACCTGCAAGGGCAAAAAGAAGTGCACAGAGAGTTACTGCAAGAGCCAGGCCAACTGAAAACTAGGAAGTAATCTTCTGCAATCAAGAGAGAAGGCATAGGACTGATTTTGGGGGATCAAGAGAATTGCACTGGAACAGGGTACTGGTATTTCAGACTGAAAACCTAAACTGACACCTTCTTCTAGGATGACATGTTTGTAATTATTAAGTCAGATGCTATTAAGCAGAATGGCTATAACTACAGGCACAGATGAGTGCTCCAGAGGAGGAGAAGACTAAACCACCTCCCACTAAATGGAACAGAGGGAGGAGTTCATGGCAGTCTACAACTTCCTTATGAGGGGAAGAGGAGTTGACAGGCACTGATCTCTTCTCTGTGGTGTCCAGTGACAGGACCTGAAGGAATGGCCTGAAGTTGTGTCAGGGGAGGTTTAGGTGGGATATCAGGAAAAAGTTCTTCACCCAGAGTGTGGCTGGGCATCAGAACAGGCTCCCCAGGGAAGTGCTCAGAGCACCAAACCTGTCTGAGCTGAAGCAGTGCTTTGACAATGCTCTTGGGCACACATTGGGAATGGCCCTGTGCAGGACCAGGGGTTGGACTTGATGATCCTTGTGGATCCCTTCCAACTCAGCTTATTCTGTGATTCTGTGAAATAAAGCTCAAAATACAGGTGCCAATGAAGGAGCAGAGCAGCAACTATGGAGAATTATTCTGAGGAACCCTTCAAGCTGTACCATTAAATCAGACTTTTTGATGTGCTGCAGCCTTCTGTGTATTTTGTATTCATCCATCTCATCTACATTACAAATAGCCTCTCAAAAACTGAACTGCATCAAATTTTCTTGTTCCACTACCTGATAATTAAAATAAATAATGCTGATAGGAATAATACTACTAAAATAATCCCCTGGGCCACAACGCAGCATTTCAAAGAACCAGCCTGGAATGAAAATTTGAAAGCCTGGGCAAGGAATATTTAAAGGATATGCAGAAGCAATCAGGAATGACATTTGGCAGACAGTTGCTTTGAAACTGGCTGTTAAAATCCTCCTTTTCACTTGTTTTTCCACAAGTTTTTCAATCCTCCAAATGAAGCATTATAGCGCCACTGACCTAGTGATCACTCCTTAAATTTTACATTTTATGTTGGAAATAGTTTAGTTTGTGGAGTTTGTTGTTTTGGGGCTTGGGGTATAATTCCACTGGAAACCAGAAGTAAGTCAAGTTAGATATCATTCAGCATAGTAAGAGGCACTTGACAAATAGTTACCCTTATCTTTATCTGCATGTATGTCCAAAGCAGTATCTAGCTAATCTAAACATGACTGCTTTTAAGATAGGGAATCCAGATCTCCTGTCAGACATGTGCAAGTATTACCAATAGACTTTACTGAAATTATGTTCATCTGGGGGAACAATTCAATTCATCGTCTACTTTTACAGACTGATTTATAGAAAGAGTTCAAAATTCAAAGTGAAACGAACCAGCACAGTCACAGCTTTCTGTTCTGCTTCTGTTAATCCAAAATTGATTACCCTCAAATGCTTAGGTACTCTAAGCCACAGTTCTTTCAAGGGGGAGAAAGAAAGAGAAGGAAAATCAAAGCAATAGGTACAGAAAGATCAAGAGGGATCTCTCTGAGAAGATTCTGTTTTAGGGAATGCTTACACTATATTGCTTGCTATCTTGAGCTCTTGTGAGGAGAAACACTGTTAGAGGTATCAAAAATCCTACTCCTTGACCACTAATAAATGAATTAATAATGGCTATTTCAGCAAGTACATATCTTTTCCCAAAATTTCAGTCACACTGGCATATACAGACATCCAGAGGCAAACTATGGGAAGTAAGGATTTCATGGTACTTTAAGTACATTTAGGCTTTATAACAAAGCCCTTTATTATTACAGTCTCAGACATAACTGACTATTTGGAAAATGAGAAGCTCCTCTTGATGGGGTATTTTGACAAGGTTACCAATCCACTTTAGACAAGCAACTTCATAAAAACAGCTGCAGGAATTTTATTTTTCTTACAGTCTACTGTAGCCACCACAGTGCAAACAAGAAGTAACAGAATTCCTTCCACTAAAAATGATACCTTCATGCACACCTGTGCCGATTACTGCCCATTATGTATACTTGGTAAGAAGTCAGCCATTTACAGCAATTTCTACAGAAGCTCTGCTGATGAAAAAGCTAGAAAAGTCACATTCCAAAACAGTATTTTGCAGGTGTGAAACATACGAATAAATAGGAAAAGTGTTTGGTCTTACAAGTGTCAGTCTTCTCATCCTTCACAGGATAGACAACAGCACAAGAGATTCAGGGCCTCACATGCCTGAACTTCAGGGAAACATTCTGCAGACACAGACTCTCCAGTGCACCTTTCCTTCTGTGGATGTAAACCCTCCAGTGCCCCACGTTTGTACAGGCTTTGCACTTGTGCAATCTCTAGAGGCAGCATAGTCCATTTACTTTGGACAGATATAAATGCCTTCCCAAATACTGTCAAGTTCCCAAATGCTGACAAATGATTCAGCACTTGAGAATGAAGGAATTCTTATAGGCATCTGATGTATTAAATTTTCACACACTGACACGTGCTCACAGGATGAAAATGCTTTAGGAGACAAGGTAGTGCATGCTCAGGTAACATGAAGTCAAGCATAGTATTTTCAATTCTCTTTTTCAGAGCTGTAGCACAGATTAGTCCCACAGATTTCTTACTAAAGACTTGTTTAGGCACCTCAATTTTTAGGTCACCTGTGTAAATTATAAGAGTGACTTTGAAGACGTTATACATCATCAATATGCTCTGGAAAATATGAATACAAGCATACTGGAAAATATGAAGGATTAAAAATATTTTGTGGCAATTCTAACTCCCTGACATGCTATGTTTAAAAGAGGAAATAGAGTTGTAATTTAATCCCCCTCAGCTATTTCACTTTACTATCTGAAACATCAACACTTTTTACACTAAATTAAATGGAAAATACCACTGAGATATCACCTTATTAAATTAATGTTTTATACAAAATACTTTAAATGTGAATAAAATTAAATAATAAATTATAATAATAGAAAACGTATGCCTTGGGACAAAGTCTTCTTGAATCATAGAATCCTAGAATGGTTGGGGTTGGAAATAAAATCCAGCTCCAATCCCCTTGCTATGGGCAGGGACAACTTTCACTAGACCAGGTTGCCCAAAGTCCTATCGAACAAGACCTCACCACTCTCACAGTAAAAGAATTCTTCCTGCTATCTGATTTAAACCTGCCCTCCTTCAGTTTGTAGCTTTTTCCCCTTGCCTTTTACATGCCCTTGTAAAAATCCCTCTTCAGCTTTCCTGTAAGGACCCTTTAGGTATTGGAAGGTGCTATAAGGTCTCCCCAGAGCCTTTTCTTCCTCAGTCTGTACATTCCCAACTCTCTCTCTCTCTTCATAGGTCAGATACATCAGGCATCATATCACCTTTGTGACTGTCCTTGGCACTTGCTCCAAGAAGTGCATGTTCTTCTTGAACCATAATTCCACAATAAAGCTTGTATTTTTAAAATGCACATGAGCTGTGGTGAGCTCATGTCAGAAACCTAATCACAGAATCACAGAACATTAAGGGATTAGAATGAACCTTAAAGATCATCCAGTTCCAACCCCCACCCTTCCATGTGCAGGGACACCTCCTGCTAGACCAGGCTCCTCAAGGCCTTATCCAATCTGGCTTTGAACCTTGCCAAGGGATGGTTGTCCAACCTCCCTGGACAACCAGTTCCAGTGTCTCATCACCCTCACTGCAAAAATTTCTCCCTAATATCTAACTTACTTCTTCGATTTGTACCCATACCCATCCCAGTTCCTGATGAAGACTCCTCCTCTGGCTCCATGGTGGGCTCCCTACAAATACTGGAAAGTTGCTATTAGGTCTCCAGACAGCCTTCTCTTCTCTGGACTGAACAACTCCAAGTTCCTCAGCCTGTCTTTGTAGGAGAGGTGCTCCAGTCCTCTTACCAACTTTGTGGCCTTCCTCTGAACTTGCTGCAACAGCTCCATGTCCTTCATACTCTGGGGACACTTGAACAGTACACAGCTCTCCAGGTGGGGTCTCATCAGAGCAGAGTAGAGGGGCAGAATCCCCTGCCTTGCCCTGCTTTGGGTGCAGCCCAGGGTTGGCTTTCTGGGCTGTGAATGGACATGGCCAGGTCATGCTGAGATTTTTCCTCAACATCACCCCCAAGTCCTTCTCTTCAGGGCTGCTCTCAAATCACTTCTCTGCCCACCCAGGGTGTGGGTGTTCCTGGGACTGCCATGACCTTGCATGCTATCGTGCCACTGTTTCACTGAACAGCTAAGGGGAAAGGTATTAACTAGACTCTACTCTCTCAAAGTCTCATCTAAAATGTTCTAATCTATGATTACAAACATTACTTTTAATATATAACATGTATGTACAGCTTGCATTAACTGTTTCATTTCACTGCACTGAATCTTTTGGTCATCAAAAGAAACTCAAGTGGATGTTATGTTTAGAAAAAGCCACGGCTACAATCTTTTTGATGGCTCTGACTTGTGTTTGGAGATCAAACTGAATGAAGGTAACACAAAGAGAGTGTCGAGCAACAAGACAAACTCTCTGTTATTTTCATTTAAAAAAGGACAGTAACAGGTCTTTTATTAGGCCTTACTGATTGTTATGAATCCAGATTACACAATGATGCATCCCAAACAAGCAAAATAAATACAATTCAAATTCTAGGTGAAGTTAAGCTTTTTTAAATTATAACCCAAAAGATTTGGCATGTGGCAGTTTGTTAAATATTTTCTATTTGTGTACACTGCTTAACATTGTCCATATCTAAAATCACAGGTGTTAGCCAGGTTGTCAGATAAATATACTTACTAAGCAGGACATAACTACAGCATATGTGTTTGTAGCAATACAAATTGTGATGGCTTTATGCCTAAACTCTGGATAAATCCCTGGAGGTATACCTGAAAAATTATTTGATATCTAAACTGGCTTGTGTAAAAGTCCAGTTCCTGGAATAATCACACCAAAAGCAGAGAATTCTTAATTTTTAAACTCTTCAGCACTCTTAGAGCTTTTTTGGAAATGGCTTTCAAGAAGTATGCTTCTGCAATATGAATTTCCAAAACCAATTCCAGCTCAAACCTATTTTCCTAGATGAACTTCTAAAATCTCACTATACTACTAAGCATTATCCAAAACGGCATGAACAATTTTCTGAATTTTTAAGAAAATTAAACTCAGTGTCTGAGTTTCTTTGACACTTACTTTGATGCTGTAAAACCTGTAGGAAGTTTGCACCTGTATTCATCAGGCACTGGGATTTAGTTGCTTAAATACACCACTTTTAATATACCATTTCAAATATTCTGTGGTACAATAGTTGGCTCCTCACAAGTCCAGAATGGAACAGATCTGCAATGCCTTTCCTGCCAACACCAAAGGTGTGACCTGGCATGGGATGCCTTAAAATCTTGGACACCTGCCTTTCAGAATCTGAATCTCAGCCAAGCTGTGGTCCTTTTTAATCTGTCAGTATCAGATGAGCTGCTGTGCAATCTTTCAGGCCCTCAGGCTGTCCTTACAGAACTACAGAATTTTGTGATTCATTGAATTAATATCAAAATCTTCATCAAAAAGGATTTTAAAATGTTGACCGGGCTTCAGAGTAGGCGCATGTAGCACTTATTCAAAGAGAAAGAGAAGCAGGTGTATGGAGCAATCTTGTCTCCTTTCTGTTCATCTATTTTTAATTCAAAATGTTTCTCCTTTATTACATGAAACTCACCTAAAACATAGAGTGGAAAGAAAGGGGATGACACTATATTAACATCCTTTTGAAAATGGAAATGTTTCAAAATGTGAATTTTTTCCACAACTGAAATAATATTTTTGAAAAGAGTATTTTTTCTATCCGACTTTAAATCAGAAAAATTTCTTTGGGAACTGCTGTTTTTTCTCTGTATAGAAATAGGACTGCAGCACCTGACATATAGATAAAATTCATTATCATAACCACAGACACAATACACTAATATATATACAGATGATTGCCAAGAGACAAATTTCTCTATGCATGTGTGTGATAATCCATGAATAAATGCATTTATGACTCATATGTAGCTATTTCATATTTAGAGACATCTCTATTCTAATCTCTATGTATTAAAAGAGAATGAACTACAGAAGGAACTTACAGAAATACACACCTATACAATACTTACACATATTATATAAAGATAAGAAAATAAAAATAAATTAAGAATTTTTATCTATACCTAGCATTCAGTATTTTCCATTTCTCTCTGAAAAACTTCCAAGCAAGATCCCTTCCATGTGGATTTCGAGCTACATGGATTATCACATCAATTGCATCCTGATCCAGGACAACTTCGGAGTTGAGAGACAAATTCAAAAGTCTAGTGGGAGAAACAAGAACATTTAGTTTCACAAACACATTGTCCAACATCAGTCCATCAGAAAACTTTTGGAAAAAGAAGATCTCTGCTGAATTGTTTAAGTCTCCAAATGAGTTCAGTGGATTATTTCTATGATTCCAAAGACTGGATACATTTAGGAATCAGAAAAATCTTGATGTAAAAAGATTTCAGGAAAAGCTGAGTGCAACTTTACACGTGCATTTTTACTGATCTGTAAGATCAGATTGGTCAAGACATGGTAAATAAAGGACACGGTAACAAAAAAATACCAACAATTATTGCAGGATTTAAAACATTTCCAATGAAGAAAGGAAAATCTGGAACTGAAATATAATATGTGTCAGTTTTCATATGCATTAATGCAAAAGCGTAAGATGGTTTAAACAGATAGTAAGCTGGTACTTGAAAAGCAAATTTCTGTCCTTTAGATGAAAGCTCAAGTGATGATCCATAACTGTTGAAGTGATTATTAGAAACAGATCCAAATATTGAATATTTTTTACCTGTTAAGCAAGTTTCTGTCATCACTGCAAGTTAAGGCTTCTAACAGTATTTTCTTCTCAGACACTGCTGTGGTAGAATGAAATTTCATCCAAATGAACTCCCATACATCTTCATCCATCAGTGAAACTCCTGTACAGTAGACAATGTCTCTCACATTGAGAGGGATTCTACAAGAGAAATCAGTATTAGCATTTTGGTAAACAAGCAGCCTCCTGATATTGGATACAAAGGAGGACCATTTCAGAGATTTCAAATTTATTGTCCAATAGTAATGGGCTTTTTAGAAAATTACATTTGCTTCTCTTTACTACTGCCAACATTTTCCAGGCCATCCTAATGGGCTTTCTAAAGGGTAGCATTTTCTTCATAACACCATCACATTGTCAGAAGACTATAAAATATGGTCATGGAGTTCATCAACTTATAATGTGCCACATAACCTACAGGTAACATAAGTTCTCCAAATCAGTACGGAGATTATCACTGCTGCTGGGCTCTGTGCCAAATCTGCTCTTCCTGTCTTTTCCACTGATTTACAACAGGACCTGAGCAGCCACAAACTCCTTCTTCCTTGGTCTGGAAAGGGCTTCATCTTCATATAGTAACATACAAGTAAGAAAAGATGTGCTGTGACAATGATAATTAAACATGATATTGTCAGGAAGAAAGATTTTCGTGTTTTTTTTAGCATATAATATCAGTACAAAACCAACTGTGCCATAGACAACTGTAATTACTGCTAAATTAATATCAACTTAAACTACAGCTAAATTATCAAATTCAGACCTAGTGTATATACAGTATGTGCATATGTACAGTGTTGTTCTAAAAAGGTCTCAGCTGAGCTTTCAATTCCCTACCTTGCTTATGTTTCCTATACAAGCACAGAAGCTGAAACATTTGTACCATTGACCCATTAATTCAGGTAGGAACTGTGGGCTGGAAGGACTGTCACTCTGTGTTTGGCTAGTCCAGACACAGCAGCAGATGTACCAGAGGTGGATGTCTAAGCCCAGAATAGATAGCACTCCTCACTTTCAAAATTTACAGTAAAATGCATCAATTCAATGGGCTTTCCCAGCTAGCCATTTTTTACATTCTAAGGGCCAACACCAGCAAATTTAGAAGCAGTGTAGTCAGTAAGCACAGGATCATTGGCATATCTGGAAAGGAAGGAGACCTTAAGACAAGGGATGGAGCTGATCCCAGGATCATAGCCTAGATGTCACCACCTTCCTTGCTAAGAAAACTCTACTGCCACCAAATCAGTAGTATTATACTTGCAGTGCTGCAGCAGATCTAATCAAAATCATCCAACCAACTGCTCCAGGGAAAGGTTTAGGTCTGTACTTATAAGCTAAGTAATTAGGACAATGTGAAAAACTCAGCCCTTACAAACCAAGACCTCGAACACAAATACTGGTTTTAAAAGGCTTACTTTCAGAAACTACAAAATGTACAGCTATGAAACACTACCAACTTCTCCTGTGAGAGGCTTGCAATCAGCACTCTAGACAGGGGGGTTCCTTTTGTGGAAATGAAAATTGCTTATGAAAGTGCAAATGTCCCCAAAGTAATTTCTCTTTAACTATTGCTCCTACAGAGAGTCCTCTAATTGAATTTTGTCCATTTGTGGGGATTTTTGCTTTCTCACTCGTCCAGTCATTTTGGGTGTGCATTCTATCATTATATAAATATCTGAAATCTCTTCAGTCTACAGGTTTTTTAGTATTATAGATTCCTGGAAAATTGCAGTTCCAAGGCACTAGATCAGCATGTGGATGTTTGTCACTTGTATTAACCGAATCAAGCAGATAAAATTACCATTATTTTGGTATTGCTTGGGTCATAACACTGCAGAACACATCCTGTTGTTAGTGAAACCTCATCTGTGCATTCAAGGCTGCTCTTTTTTTTAAAGAGCTAATATGATTGATGGATACTTCAGAAGAATAAAAATAAACGTTTAAGAGCATCACTTTAAATGGCTTTAATTTGAATACTGATCCAATTTATTAAACTTTCTTTTTCTTGCATTAGAGATATGATGGTGAGAATGAAATGTGTAGTTAGTCAAGCTCATTTAAAAATTAAACACTTTAGGAGAAAAAGTTAAAAATTAAACAGTTAGGAAAAAATGAACTAAAATCATGCTATGCCTTTACAGGGATTTCTTTCTTTCAAGAGTGAATTATAAAGCTCTACAATGAGCTAAGAATAATGTTCTAAGTCATAATTAATTGGTACATATTTGCTCCTATTTAAAGTATGTTCTAACAGTTGAAGATACACTTATAAAATTGGACCATAATTATTTATCTTCTGGGGAAATTGTGTTCTAATTTTTTAAATGTAAATGCACACAGATTAGACAGTTCTTTGATTAAGTAACAAGTTTCAACACCATTTAGGGTTCTATTTGACAAAGAAAATTAATTAGGACCATTATTCTTATTTTTGCAACAATTTAACATTTAACTTAAGCCTATTTTTCTTGATGACTATATTTATAATCTTGTTTAATAGGTTACAAGGCTCAGATAAGAAAAAAGAATGAAGTATTAATACTTTGTTGGCAGATCTGTAATACAGATTCTATTATAAAAAAGAGCACCATACAGCTTATTTTTAAAAACTTCAATCCCAAATCTTATACTTCCATTCTCTATTACAAACTCCAGGAGTCATGCTGCGGGCACCATTGTGCAGAAGGAGGAGGAGGAGAGGATCCTCTGCCATAGCACATACCCAGTCTATAGGGAAAGGGCAGAACTTTCCCTTGAAAACTGAGGTACAGAGCTGTGATGGGCTCACCATTCAGGCGCCTGTCCCACCTAGAATTCAGGGGACATTAACAGAGGATGTGGCTGCTCAAGGTGTCTGGGGCAAAGCTATGCACAGTCCCTGTCCTGTGCTCCCAAGTTTCAGGTATCACATGAGTCTGACAGAGGCAGGGTGAGAATACATCATCCCTCAAGTGATGGTTACTGCTATTGCTCCTTCCTATTCCTACTGCAGATCCTCCACAAGTGAACATGCAACCAGCATAGTCAAGATCTTCAACAGTGATTTTAATAACTGAGTGATGAGTTAATTACTTCCTTTTGGCACGAGTCCCTAAGTAGATATGTCTGTCCATTCTGGACAGTTTTTGCAACAAAAATATGGTCATTTCTGATCATAAAAATAATAATGGTCATTTTCCAAAGCTGTGGAGACATCATCCCTGAATGAGAAAATTGGAAGCTAATCTATCAAAATTTTAAAGATTTCAAATTAATTACTGCTATTCCATAACCACTACATATAGGGTCATTTTACTGTGGTGACACACAGAAGTCAGAAGACAAAAAATACTGCCTGAACCAGCTGCCCCATAATGCCCTGTTTCACCTTTTACAAGATGAAGTCCTCTTTCTATTTAGACCCAGATGGTCTTCCAGAGTGCTAAGTCCTTGATTAACTCATGCACTCAACAGTGGGTTTTTCCTCCTTAAGTTTTATTGACTTGAGTGCAAGATTCTACTCAAATGTTGTAACAACCTATTAATTACTAAATCACTTCAGCAACATTGGCTCACATTAGCTGGCACAGCTCCAGAAACATTTCAAAATGCATGAATAGCTATGCCTGATTTTTTTCAGTAATTAAAGCTTCTAGGGGTTGCAAACACAGAAGAAGGGATTCACTTTATTTTTTTACATTTATCAGACACTCATGTGTGAAAAACATTAAAATAACTCTCATTTTTTCATGTTTGCTGCTAACAACTTCCAAAAATAGCTGCTAGGCATCAATCCCTTGAAAGAACCCAGTGCCTCTTCCAAGAAAATAACAAAAGTAATTAACCTGTTGGCCATGTTCTCACAAATACTTATGTAGGCGGTTAAACTCAAGTATATTTCTAAGTTGTTGCAAGACAGTAGCACTACTATGTCCATGTGAAACTCAGAAATAAAATTATCTATCACAAGTAATTACATAGAGAAATAAAGGAGAAAGAAGAGGAAAGAAAAAAACGGTTGTTTGGAAAAACTTTTGATTTTCTATCACCTAAGCCAGACTTCATTGAAATTACTTCAATTAATGACTGGTAATTTACTACTCCCTCAGATCTATGGGGAGTTTTGTTTATAGACATGCAACACACTCCTATACATGCCTGCAATTGTTTTTCTGGTGGCATTTCCACGGAGTTGTTAGAGGTGCAGGCAATTAAGCACACTGCCAGCTCAGGCAGGTGGACTGATATGAATCCGTTATTCCTTGTAGAGGAAACACAAAATTTCCATGAACAAGTGTGGAGGTTCACAATGTCCAAATTTGGCTTACTGGTTATCACTGTCCTTCAAATTATGTGATGGAGGACATTTACTTCACTATTTACACCTTTCTTAAGATGATAAAGAATTAACTAATGTTCCTAACCATCACAGCAGCATGACAGAAGTGAAATGGAGAATAGTAGCCACTGAAAAGTCCATATTTACATTATTACACTTTAAAAAAAGAGATGAGGTTGTTTACTATTAGTGTGCAGAGATGCAAGATCCTGTTTTCATTACTTAGTAACCAAAAGTGGCTCATTTGTAATTCAAACAACACACAGATGTGTGCTGACTTAAAACCCACAGACAGAACAGGAAAGTTCATCTCCTCTTTTCAGGGATCTCTGGCCTGTAGCAGGGAACCTTGCCCCCCACAAGAGCTCATCTGTTGCTTGTTAACCAGTCAGGTAACTGAAACAGGAATAGCTGTCTTGTAGTGAGTCCTTTTGGCATCACAGGGTTAACACGGGTCCAGCAACTCACAACTGACACCTTAATGTTGATGTGAGATCCAGAAGACAAGTTAGATTTTCACTGACAGACACCTCACTTTACAAACTATATAAACTACACCAAACTCTCACAAGGCAGAAATCCTCTACACATTTCATGGAAATGTATGGGGTTTTTCCCATGAGCAGGGATGCATGCTTCCCTATTACTCCCACTGAGACTGAGTGAAGGAATCTGTGTACATTGTCATTATTTCAGTGGTAAGTTATATTTGACTCCTAATCAATACTGTATCTTTTGTTAGCTTTATTATAGGTACCTTGATGTCATGCACTGGCTTATGTCATGCTGTAATCTACTAGTAGTTCCTTTTAGTTTTATACTCTGTAGTAACTCTGATTAAGATCTTTTATCTCCGGTCTGTTCAATAAATAATTAATTTTATTAAAATAGATCTGATCTGCCATCCTTAGTACTTGCGGGCCAGAATAATTTCTTAATTGAAACTGTTGCCAAAACCTGGGGCTAAAACAGGACTTGTCTGAAGCTCCCACTGGTCCTGTGACATGGCCCCGTGACATGGCCCCATCTCAGCACTCCAAGATTTCTCAGAACAGTCTGGATGATTAGACCAGAACAGTTTTAAAAGATCTGCATTTGCATTCAGAATGGTCCATCAGTCTCTACTTCTTCTTCATTCACAAAGACAGACAAATGCAAACTTCATTAACCCATGTGTTACTGAATGGATGCTGGCTTAGCCTAATTCAGTGCAACAGCTTGCACTCCTCACTGCAAACATCATCAGAACTGATCAGAGTGATTAGAAGATTACTTGTACAAATAGTGAAAAATGAATTAAAGCTAAAATTACCCCAAAATCATATGACAGCATCAGTGAAATGCATTTACCCTAAGTTTTCTAGGGGTATTAAGGCAATTAATTAACATACTTTGTTTCCATGTAAATAACATCAATAAATAGCAGTGGTTATGTTTCTAAAGAAGTTAAAAATCAGAGCAAAGGAAAGTGGCTATGACTAGCTGGGGCTTTCCAATAGGTCTGGTATCATCTCACAGAACATGTGCACATAACTGTGTCCCATGCAATACTATCATCTCCCACTGTTCAGTGCTGCATGTCAGTGCAAGAACAGTGTCACCACAGCCCTACTAACAGAACCAGCACTCCTTTTTCTGCTGAAGGCAAAAATCAGCTGTCTCAAATTGAAGCAGCTCTCTCATGTATTCATGTTTACATCATCCTGTTTAACTTTGCCCCAAGCAAGCATACATCCACAGGCAACTTTGCCAGCAAAAATGTATATGTGGCAACCTGTAGCTGATGTATGGTAAGAGTAGCTGGGAGGTAACTGTGCCTGCACCCACAGAGATGTTTGTAAAAACAGCCTCATGTCTATGGGTAAGTTACGCTTCGAGCCATCGTGGTGTGTATTTGAGTATTAACCCCTGTTATCACCTGTCAGGACTTTACATATTGCAGCTCTCCATGCATTCTTTCCTGAACTTCAGAAATACATGTTTACTCAACCTATCCAAAGGAAGTAGTCTGAAAATGCTAATCCTCTTAGAAACATGTTTTTCTTTCAGAATAGATGCAGTGAAGGTTAAAGGGGTTAACAAGGCTGATTATTAAGCTCAGGCAGGCATTGAATGGTAATTTTGTTAATTTTTTAGGCTGAACCACAATGCTGCTATATCTAAGGAGTGTGAATAATGTATTTCTTCACACATGAAAGCTCCACAGGGATGAGCTCAGTTAAATGAAGGTAGAAGCAAACATCTTTATTTTCAGCCAACAGTAGCTTCTCTTGTACAACATTCTGCTCTTGACTGGATCTCAGTAACTTTACATTCTCAAACTACAAGGGAAATTTCAACATGATTATATGGTTTCTACTCTGTATTCTTCTGAACATCAGCATGGAAGTTTCAAGGGTTTCCATTGTTCCAGTACAGGAGCAGCATATAGCCCAATTTAGGAGAGTGAAAATGATTGTTTTAAGATCATCATCAAGTCAGAAGTAAATACAGCCCTTCAAGCAATGTAATTTTAAAAAAAAGATTAAAACTACTTAAATTCATTGATTACAACACTGCAAGACCTTCTTTGAGGTCTAACCCCAGATCTTCAGTAGAAAGAAATAATGACTATTTTTTTAACAACTGCAAGAATTAAAATATACCAATTCCAAAACCAGCAAAACAAGATGTGTCCTTACAATCTCTTCTGCTTCTGATGCTATGTGTTTGCCTTGCTCCTTGTACAAACAAATTTCTTTCTCAGACTTCTTTTTTCTTCCATTGCATTTTGCCCTGAAAAAGTGATCATGAGCAATACCACCTAAAGCCCCTTGCACACTAAGTATTTCTGGTATTTCAGGTACTGAAGCTCCTTTTCCTTCAGATGAATGCTCTCTCATCTTTAGACTGGAGAGCTGTATCATTTCTCTTGCTAATGAAATAAATTCCAGAGGCTGAGCTGAAGCTACAACAGGAAAGTGTGTTGCAGTATCTTAACACTGTCCCAAACACCTCACAGAAAGGTCATAAGGCTCGCTTCCTGCATTGGCAGGTACAGGGCTGAGGTATAAACCAAAGCATAGCAAACTGCTGGAATCTCAGCACTGCTGCTTGAATTGGTGTTGAAGAGCAGTTGTGCTGGAAAAGAAAAGGAGCAGTCATTTTCCTGCTTCAGTGACAACATTGAAAGGCATATTTTGCAAGGACCCCATACTCTACGACTGCCATTTATGTATTCATTTGATATAGGTATCCTTCCTACTACCTGTAGTGCTGGACCCTAAGAGGGCCCACTCACACTTCAGAATCTCATGTTAAAAGGCTCTTCACAGCACAGTGGCTGCTGCCAGCTGCACTTCAGAGGCCCCTAAATCCCCCTGTAGGAAGCATAACTCTGAGCATCTGATTCTGCTCTATGAGCCAAGCATCCAAAAATGAAGCAATACCTAAGTCACTTTAAAAATTCCAGTCTTCACAGCCTCTCAGCTGACTTCCACTTCCAAGCATAGAGGCTAGTGTTGTAGATCACACATAAATTGGGATTTTTCACTAATTCCAGAAGAAAATCTGCAGCACTATAGTTGGAAATCTAAGTACTGTTTTTCAAACAGTACTGAAAATAAAGAAGACCTCTCCTCTTGCACCAAGAATGACCATTATTTTACTTGGTGAACAGTGGCAAATTATTTGCACAGTAAAGAGTATATACTTACAAAATGCTAACAGCATCTGATATCACGATTACTTCACTTTCTTATTGTGAAGAGTAGATGGTAATTCATTTCTGGACCTACCAGATTGAATGTAATTACTAAAAACCACAGCAATTGTAAGCATATGCCAGTAAAACACAGATGTTACAATTTACTGACACTTCATCCAAAACCAAATATTACAAGTAAAACATTTTAAAAGGACATCTAAAAAGTCATAGATTATTAATGTGGCTAAGAAAGTTATGAATGTTAGGATTTCTTCAGTATTATTAATAGCACATTCTCTGTTATAGTTATTTCAGCTTTAATTGCAGTAACTGCCAGGGAATCAAAAACCTCGCTTATATGATTTACTGATTGTGCATTTATGTGGTATTTAATATCATATTTTAATTTGATACTCACTTAATTTTCACTTAATTAAAATGTTGAGACACAAACCTAATTTCACTGTCTCTACTGCTTTGAAAAATTTCTGTCATCTTCCAGAATAAAGTTTCTGGGCAGGAGGATGGGTGGTAATGTTGCAAATTAAGCTTTATTTTTACTGTCACAATGACACTCAAATTGTTTCTATATATAAAATATCTCTGAGCTCTCTGGAACTCTGTTTTTGCACTCTGGCTATTCAAACCCACCAAAACCAGGCTTTCTGCAACCATCAGCCAATTACATGGTCTTGTTTCAGAAAAGGGAATGGCAAACCCAACATTATTTGCTGATAAGGAATTGAACAGGCAAGGATACCCAGAGTTTCTGTATCTGTCACCAACTTTTCTCACCAGTTGTCAGAAAAGTCTGGAGAAAGAGGATGGTGAGTTTCCCCTTCTTTGTGAGGAAACAAGGTCTGAGGGAATCTTACAGGTTCTGAGAAGGCTGTTTGCAACAAATTCACAAGCAGCTGTTAAGGCCATCAAACTGAGCAAAACACTTGATTGATGACAAAGAATACAAACTACTACCTCTTAGATATGCTCTATGCATATATTTTGTACTTATCTTGCCCTTTGCACTTGAGCTAGTTATTGCCCCTAAAGTGCTAAAAGAGGCAGAAGCATGACTCAAACACCATGCTAATTAAATTCTGACTGTGGAATCATTGGTTTCTTAGTAAAAAGGCAGGAAAAAGAGCCCTTGCTTTACTTTCAGGTTTCAGTCTGAGCTAGCTTAAACTGAGTAAAGGTGCTGTGGGATAGTTCTGATTCAACAGGATCTGAACATTCCTGAGAACACTGACAAACCCTATGAATGTTGTTCATTGTGTGAAACACAAGCTGATTTTATGTTTACTGAGCTGCTATTACTAGTGGTGTTTGTAATGTTGTTTCAATGTAAGTAAATGGGAAATAAGTTTTGTTCATATATTAGTTACATTCAGGATGTGAGACTGCTCTGAGAAAACTGGGAAATTCTGGAGTGCAGGACAGAACAAATCCTACAATCTTAAAAAATAAATAAAAGTGTGTCTCTATCTTCTTTGCCAGTTGTGCCCCTATTTATGAGCTGACTGTCAATCTCTATTCTGTAATTACATTATTTGCTGCAGCCATTTTTCAAAACTGTGCAGTTCCTTTGAGAAACACATTGCTTTAACTTAGTAGCTATTCTCCTCTGCCCTGCTGTGGTGCTTTTATCATAATACTACTCATCATATGCTGGCAACCACAATCTTCTGCTACCAAAAATGGCCCCATTGAAAGGCTAAGATAAATCTTCAGACAGCTCCTTAAATTTATTCCTTTTCTCTCTTGCGACTGTTAGTAAAGCAGTAAGGTTGTGTTTTGTTATGTTTTTCTCTTCTGATGCCTCCTTTCTTAATCCTATTGGAAAGACACAGGCAGGTAGCTTTGCAGGGTGACAGCTTTTTAAACAGTGAATAATCTACTGCTGTGCAGGCTAATAGGTAATGCTAGGTTTGATTAACTAATTTTGCAAATGAATATCTAAGTAAATTACTTTTGCAGACTGTTTCCAATGATTCTTTCTCTATAATTGCCTCTTTAAATAGCTTCATACTGATTGTTGCTGCTTATGATAAGAATTCATATAAAACCCTGGGGTATATATTTCATAGTAAATATATCCGGTGTCACCTTACACAAGAAAACCTTCCACCTCACACACACCTTACTTAAAGGTATCCAGTAACAGTTTCAAGCTACTATTTTTCCAGATGTTTCAAAGTCATATAGGAAAGTAATTTCCTTTCCTGGCTGGTTTTAAAAGACACTTGGACACTTATGTTACTGAGTATGCCCATACAGGATTTTTAAAGATTACAAAGACAGACAGAGATAAATTAATTGCAAACAAACACTGATAAGTCCAAGAAATCTCTGAAAAATCTTGCTTACTTGTATGGCTAGAGAGATCTGATTCTTTTGACAAGATAATACAAGACTGTGACTAAAAATGAGAGACTTTTTCTCTTATTTTTTCTTTTCTATTTGAAAGTATAATATTCTCTTTAAAACCAAAATATTACATCACTTATAAATGTATACAGTGTAAATATTTCACATAACCAGAAAATCCACTATTCTTTCTAAAGAAGTCATGATCTTAACCTATACTCTGGACCGATCTCATTGTCCATAGATCACTACTTACTTAAATATTTGAAATTTCAGTTATTTCATATTTCTTAGATGCTTGCCCTTAAAAGATAAACTTCATACACAATCCATGGCCCATGTTCCTTTACCTCAGCTGAATAAACCTGTGTCTTGGCAGCCTAACTTACACATTTGTTGTCAAACCACTACAGTGCTGCTTATGCTGCTAAAGGCATCAACTGTAATATAATCTGCCCTCTGAAATCTTACACAAGCTTTTCCATGTATTCCTGAATCACATTAGTTTTCAAGTCTTCACCCTTAAATATTTTGTGACATTTCCCTCCAAACATCTCCTTCCTTATTTCTCAGTCCTTCTGTCTCTAACTCCCATCACTTCTTTAAATGTTTAGCACCTTCTGCTCTCTTACCTCAACAGAGGTTTCATGTTTGTCTGACAACTAGGTGTTCACTCATCTTTCTTCCTTTAAATCACCCTTAAAACTTGCCTTCTCATCTTCTAGCACAGAATTATCCAACAGTAATTGACCAGGAGTGGGCAGAATCCCCTTCACCCACTCATATATGCAAAGTCAAATAATTCGTTCTGAAACCCCACAGACATTTTTAAATGACAGCCAGCAACCTCTGCTTCCTCCAGTAACAAACTTTGCAAAAGAGGGCACAGCAGAGAAGGCAGGCAGGAAAGGAAGAGCTGTACTGCCTTTCAGTAGGAGAGCTGTGAGATACACATCAGCTCCACTTACCGGTTCCTATTGCTGGAAATCCAGTCTGAGATTAACGTTGCAGCCTGCTGGTGACAGTGTTTGTTCCCGAAGCTGCAGGCCAACATGATGACTTCCCGACGCAGCTCTCTGGCCAAATTAAAGAAAGCAATAAGGCTGCTTTAACAAATGTGTTTGAATGTTTACAGAAAATACATCTTATAACAAGTGACAGCAACCAGTAGTTGGGCAACATATCAAAGACAATCTGGCTTTAGAAATCTCAGTGTCAGTTTAATGCCTGCAACAACTAAAGAAAAGTCATGGATCAAAACCAGCCCCCATTTACACTTAGGCACTCTTCCTGACCTCTATGGACACATGAGTACAAGTTCTTAGAAATCCACAGCAATCAGATATTAAGCTGGGGCTTAGGAAATCATGTTCTCCCAACTTAAGAAAGAAGAATACAGCATGTTTCTACTTTCCCTGCAACCCAGAACAGAAAAAACAGAGGGGTGACAGAGCTAAGAAATTACGATTGATTTATGCTAAACATTACTAATTTTTAGGAAGGTGCATTTCTATAATTATATTTCTCAATTAATCAATAAAAAATTAAATATAACAGTACTCATGTTGGTATGATGCTTGAACAAGTGATTTGTTTAAATTGTTTGTGGGCCATCCAAGCTTCAGATACATTGATGCCACTTGTCTTAAAATATACTCCTGAGGAGAAAAAAGAAAAGTATATTTAACATTAAAAATAATTCATTTTACTTGAAACTGAAATACTGCTAACTAGTGAGGTTTGATCTCTCTTTGTACCCTCACATAATGTCCAACTCCAAAGACTTAGCAAAGCTACCTGTCCACTTACAACCTTCCTTCACTGCTATAGTAAGAAGCAGTCTCTAGACGAGCTACTTTAGATGCCTCTTATAAGACAATTTATTGTTATAAAAACCATGAATTTCAAAAGTATATCACATGCTACTTTGAACTTACAATGCACAGCTGAAAAATTACAAGGGTGTCAATAGCTTAAATTCTACTTTGTGGCCAATCTTGACTACACCTTGCATGTTCACTTTTAAAAGAACACTGTTTTAATATCCATAACCGTGGTCAAAACATGATGTGAGTACAGTCAATTGACTTCAGAATATGCAACAATGTGGCTGCAAATAAGCTCTGTAAACTTAATGACACTATGCTTTAAGTTTAGGCTCCTGGTGTGCTTAAGGAACAAAACAAGCACAAGATATATTTTAGCAACTTCTACTTTTTACACAGACAACATATTTACATATTCTGACCAGTTTTGAAGAAAACCATTGTCTGTGTATTCAGTGTAATCTTTTTCCAGTGGAATTCACCAATTTGAAAAAGAGAACTAAGATATACAGAACTGCATAGGAGAGCATCTATTTTATTATTACAGATGCATAGGCATGTATATATGTCAACACAAAAGAAGATTCAAAGACTTTTTATTTTCTCTGCTATCACCTCAGCTTTCAAAACTCCCATCAGTAGTGATAAAACATAACCCAGCTGTGAATTTTACTGGTTTTATTTATTAAAATTGTGTTTTCTTTATACAACCATGTTTAAAAGTGAAATAGCAATGGCAGACTCCCAAGAATTTTTCTTTACAGTTAACAGCAGACTAAATATGCAAATTATTTCAACTGCATTTTACATTAATGCTCTGGTTTATATGTAGGCCTTAGCATATGTTTTACAAAAATAATCTTCCATGTCATCAGGTAAGTCTGTGTATATGTATGCGGTGTGTGCATGTGTGTTTATCTATATATCTATATATCTATATATCTACATTTGTATTAACATCTACATATATACATATAGTCACTTCTAATTTTCTTCTCTCTAACCATGGCGTCTATGGTCACATACACACAAACAAATATGCATTTAAGAAGCAAAAAGCATCCTTAGGCATTTCAGGCTTTAAAAAGCTCCTTCATTTGAAGGCTTTACAACATTACATAAAGCTACCGTATGCTGGCTGTTGAAAATATGTAGACTACATAAAATTCATAGTGAATAAAAACCCCAAGAGTTCATAATTGTCACTGGCTGCAGTCAAATCTGCGTACTTCATAAACCATGCTTCAGTGTAGCTACAGCTAAATGTTAAAATATTTGCCATGTCTATCTTAATTATCTACTATGAGCTGTTACTGCTGTCCCTTTGGACACAATTATGAATGGGCTTTTGACTCAACGGTGATCTAATTCTTGTTAATTAAGGTAACTGCATTGAATTCACCATGGATTTTGGGATGAAATAATGACTACAAATCTTTGCTTCAGTTGCATGTATTCTGCTCAGTTGTGCCTATATTTGCTGTTCTTGCTGATCTTGGGCATCCACCTAAATATCACCATGGGGCTCCTCGAAAGAGAAAATCTGGCAATAGAATACTTTGACTCTTCTAAGTGAAATACTTTATTTGTCATAACATTTTACATGAGGGATAATTACCTTTCCTTCTTCTAGTCATATATGCCTCAAACAACAGTTATCACTGTTCAATTGCAAATTAACCAAAGCTTGATAATCGCTATGTTTAAATAAAGAGTAATTAGGAAGAAAGTTAATATCCCTAGGTCATTAACAGTATCTGCCTGGGGAACAGTTCAAATCTTGGCAATAATAGGAGAGAGTAAGAGGCAAAAGGAAGAAAGGCAGGAAGGACAGACAGACGGAGAGAGTAAGTGGAAGAAAGACAGGAAGAACAGGAGGAAGAAAGAAAGGAAGACTATATCTCTTACATTGAAGATATTGTAGTTTTCTGTACGGTCCAACAATTTATCTAGAGGATAAAGAGCTCGGCTGGCAGCATGCCAAGGTAGAAAATCCTTTTCCTCTGAAAGGTACCTCATAATCTCCAAAGGAATATTCTGAGGCAAATAACCAGCTCTGCACAATAAAAGAAGTTAGTATTAAATTGGTTTTCAGAAGATGGAGCATAAACAATTTCTTTTTTTCTGAAATGAAATTAAAATGAAGAAAAACATAATAAACTCATCACGTTTTAATGACATAAAAATCAACCTTATAAAATACCAGCAACTTGCAGTCTCTCCCAACACAGAGAAGCATACTGACTTGATGAAGTAAGGTATGAACACACATGAAAGAAAACCAGACAAGCTATCCCTACTTTGAACTGATTCCTGTGGCTATGAAAGACGTGAATGAAAAGTAATTGCCTTTAAGGAAAAGAAATCAAAAAATATCCAAAACAAAAGGAAGGTGCTACATTGTTGATTTGTAAGACAGAAAGCTGTCTGCATAAAATCAAAAACCAGAGGCATTTTGCTTGAGAAAACATTTCTACTGACCATCAGCAATTGAAAATAACCGGTGCTGAAGAAACAGCTTTAGTGTTATTCTCCTCACTCTTTTCTCCCTCCTTTAGAACTTCCTTGTCTTCTATCCACCTTAAGTCACTTTGGAAGGACTTATCCAGTGACATCCTTTGGTTCAGGATGTTCCAACACTTTGCATACAAATTACAGATTTTTTTTTTTTTAGGTGTTTATAAACCAGCTAAAATTTTGTCTCATTTTTGCAATCATAAAAGACCTCCCCCTGCATGGGAAAGAGTGTATGGGGGGAGGAGGTACAGGAAGGGTCCTGAAATAATAGCATTACATGTAAAATGCAATACAGACACAAGCATTTGAAAGGTACTTTAAAAAGCAAATACAGAAAATGCCTAGCTTTAGTTTTTGATCTCACTTTTTTTTTCAGAACAGCACTTTTTTCTTAATTATCCAGACTGCAGAAACAAAGTGCAACCCTGGGGGTGTGAACCGTCCAGAAACAAGTTGTCTATTCTTTTCCTAATGCAGGTGTTTAAATCCAAAAGCAGTTAACTGTCTGCCTAGAGAGGAGATACTGATTCTCTTCTCATTAAATAGTTAAAATCAGCAAGGTAGATTCCACAAAGTTCAATTTATTAGCCTACAGTACGATACAGCTTCGTAGACTAGTTTTTCTCCTTCATTGCACATATTCCTTTAATTTCCATCAATGTGGAAGAAATGCAAGCATATAGTAAACAAATAAAATTACACATATTGGTACAGAAATTAACCATTGCATACATGTTAATGTAATTTTTCATCTCTGCTGTAATAACATGTAAAAACTGCCTCACTGCTTGAAATAGTTTGTTTCCTTGCAATGTGCACCACATCTTGCAGACCTTCATTTTTCACACTCTCTGTTGGAAGAATTACACTCTGTTCCCTTCATGTTCTCAGGAAAAAAGTGAGTGAGTTCATGCAACAGATTTCAAAAGTATCTATCCCACCCTCCAGTCTGCTTCATGTCATTTTTGTCCACATTTTATCAGCTCTGTTTTCAACTCTGGTCCCAGCACATACTCAAGCACGAAAAACAAGATTACTTGAGGCACCCACTGTGCCAAGAGAGGAACTGAGCAGATATGAAATGAAAATGGTAAAGCATCTAGAGTAGGCAGTGGACAAAGTCCAATGCATCTGAAGACAGAAGGCTACTCCATTTTATAAGTCTTGTTTCCGAATCAGTAGAGTATCATTAAGAGGAGTTCTATGTCTTAATACTTTGTAAAGATTTCTAAACATAAATAATGGAGCCAGAAGCATATTGGACTGACTGCATTTAAAAATCTTGGAGGCAATGTTAGCAAAGAGGTACACTAGCCTAAAGTTGCATATACATCGTAAGTTTCTAACAGAATTTCTGATTATTTTTACTGATAATGTGGTTTACATTAAAAAGTGTGGAGTAAGGAACAAGAGAAATAGCTCTAGGAAACATGCTGCTTAAGGAATAAATAGATTGATGTTTATTATAGCTGCACTAATGGACATTTAAATTCATGTTTTGAAATTAAATTTATCTACACTAAGTACAGAAAGGAAATCAACACATACAGATAATTTCTTTTTAAGCTTAACTTCTCCATAAAGACATGAGTGAAGTCAGAGATTGATCTCTTATTCCTGAGCTCAGAGTTTCCTGGTGAGTTTCAAAATCGTGATTCTTGGAGGACGATAGTCACCCATCCTCTTCACAACACCTGTTACTCTCATCTCTCACTCACTTCTTCTAACTTCCAAATTTATCAGACTATTCAATTATGTCTGTCTCACCCCATGACTCACTTTTCCTATTGTTTCCGTGAGACTAGTGCGCAACTTACACGAACAGACTGTGGCAAAGTTAGCTTTTTTTCCTGTTTATTCCTGACCCTCCTTTCCTTTCTGGGTATGACCCCAGAAGAGCTTATGCCCAGTGTCATCAGGATCACCCTCTCAACCACACATCAACCAACTGGTCCTAAGAGAAGCGATGGGGATGAAGGGAGATGAAGGATTCTTTGGGATGAAGGAAGATTCTTGTCATTATTAAATAAATGACAACAAATTCATCACTTCAGATAATGGTTTAGAGGAAAAGTGGTGATGGCTGCTCAACTGATGTTAAACTCTTCAGTCAGCACATGCTGGGCAGTCCAGATGCTAAGATGAACCTTTGAGAGAACTTTAGCAGAGACATTACTCAAATCCTTTTACAGTGGCAGTTAAGACAGCAACTTTCCTGAAGAAAACGTAAGTGCTTCAGGAACATTGCCTTGGCAGAATGTTCTTTGTATTTTCCACTATTTTATTTCATGGATGCACACGGAAAACCATGATAGCCCTATTCTTTTACCCTAGTCACTAAGCCACGTTTATGAACTTTTTACTCCAAATACACTGCACTCCTAGGCTATTTGGCATTAAATAGCTTCTGTCAAGAGGTAGTATGTACATTTATTGTTTCAACTTTTTCATAAAAAGTGGTATATAATGTGCATGTTATAAATTATTAACTATATACTACAGTTTTCATAACTTGAGGAGTATTTTCATTCAAAAAAAATCTAAAAAACAAAAAGGAAAGATTTTAGTAAGGGTAAGGCCAAAACACTAAGGCTGCTAATTTTTACAGTCATAGTTGAGAAAATAGGATATAAAGAGAAACTCTCACCCTAAACCATAAAAGATATAAGCCATGTATAAGAAGTCCAAAAATTCAGATCACAGATCTAGGACCTGTGGGAAGCATCCCGGGAGGTAACATGACTACCATGACAACCACGACAACCAGGTCAGCAGAAGACAGAACCTCGATAAAGCTGTGTGATTGTGTGGTCATGTAATATTAGAGATATGCTCTAATATTCTGCATCTTCACAAAGCATAACAACTGGTTTCTTAAATTCTGTATTTTAGTACAGTCACACTCTCAGTTTACACTAAAAGCTTGTCCAGTCTTAAGAGAAACTTCAAGACTTCTCTTTCCCAGGGGATACTGCATTCAGCAAGATGCACTGGGCTCACTTGAACAGTGGCAAACCAGACAAACGATGCTGGCATGATTCTAGGATTCTCCTTCACTAGCCTCAAAAAACTAGGTTCAAAGATGGTTATATAGGATCTGGTCAGCAAAAGCGTTTCTGGAGTAGGACAATAACCAAAATGAGGGAAAAAGGCAGAACAGAAAATGAGCCTGTTCTATGTCTCTCTGTGAAATCTGTTTGAAAAACACCGATCTGTGGAAATGTTAAACAGAAATGTTTCACAATCATTTTAGCAATAATAAAAAAACTAAAAATAGCAACCTTCCCATCAAAAGCAAAACTGTAAAATAATTTCCCTGACACATAATTGCCTAGAAATATTCACTCAAAAGTACTACAGAGTGTAAGTTTAGTACATACTGTACACATGCAGCTTGACTTATTACTCTCTCTTTCAAGAAAGTCGCTGGAAGGTCAATGATAGAAATCCTTATTTTTCTTGTGTCTTTTTAGCTATCAATCATATTGCTATCTTTAAGTCCAGCAACATTACTATCAGATATTGCCTGTCAAAGTCCAAATGCATAAGAGGCAGGGCTAAGAGAGAAGGCTCTTTTCTAGCCTAGCCATCTTGGAGGAAAATTGAAATATTGTCTGTCATTAGGGGAAGAAGTGATTATGAGCTATACTGAAACGAGGTGACAAACATAAATGTCACAGAAATGCTGTGATGTCCAATCTTATGGCTAGTCGTAAACAGGCTCAGTTTTTTGTAGGTATGTCTACAGTAGCCAACTGGGAATCTTAGCAAGCATGTATCTCTTCCTTAAAAAAATTACATAGAGGAAGAACCTGGGATAATTTTGGCAAGCATTTTAACAGATAAATTAGTTAATCAAACAGTGTTGATACATAAACAGTGGCTGAAAGCATACTGATGTTCAGGTAAAACACTTCTCAAGGGCAAGGTTAAAAAGTTTACAAAATTTCATCTATAGTGCCTGGAATTAAAAGAGCCTTAAGAACTCATCTAATCTGAAATACTGTTAAGAGGGATGTCTACTTTTCATAGTTTATACTGAAGATATGTAAACCACAAATCATTTTATATATAACATGAAATAGATCTGTTGGTACTCTTCTATGAATATTTACAGGGCAAAAGAGCAGAGCTATGATATTCTTATCTCCTCATGACAGAACAGTACTGAAATAGTAGTGTTCCTAGGATATCCATTGCTAGAGGCCTATATAAAAAAATAAAAATCTGTCAGGAATGGCACTGGTATGAATCTGCTTTGGGTAGGGAGACACTAGATGAGTTACCACAACACATGAGAACATGTGTTAGAAACACGGCACCACATGAGTTTTGTCTTGCTATCTAAGTTCCAGTTTTGATCTGACATCATGGGTCATGCAGAAAGCAGCCTAGACTTAAAACAGCCTCTACAAGCCCTCTCTAATCCAACTTTCCCCATACTGAGTTATTTGAAACACATGACTACAAAAGCAAAATTTAACCAAAAAGATCACATTTTGATATGCTTCATTGCTTTATCAATTTCTACGTAACTGTCCTAACTCCATCAGTTTACCACCACATGTGAGAACATGTGTTAGAAACACGGCACCACATGAGTTTTGTCTTGCTATCTAAGTTCCTGATTTCACAGCTGCCTGCCAAACCGAACAGGAGAACAGGAGAACAGGAACGTGGACTGGCAAAAAGATCTGGTTTAGTTATTAGACAGATTACCTCTATATAAACATCCTGGTTCAGCAGGTTTTTCATGCCAAAGGAGACTGCTGATGAACTGTATTGAAAATGTGGTCTATCATTTTTATGGAAGGACAGAGGTGGAAAAAGATTTTCCAGAAATATAAGTTTTATGTTGTTTATGATATCATATAATATAATATCATAAGCACCAGTGCTTAGCAAGGTACTATCCTGCTTACACTGAAGAAGTTGCTACAGTAGCCATTGCTAAAGAGAAAAGTGACAATGAAGAGAAAAAGAAAGTACTGAACATGGTAGTGGAATATCCCTCACAAATAATTCCCTATAAAAATTTCATGGCAATCAAACATAATCTTTAAATTACATGAGGTTTTAATGAGTCAGATAAAAGCAGAAGATCTAGATTATATTATGAAACATCAGTGTGTACTCAACTGCATTCTGACCTTGATATGTTCTTTACACTGAGCCACTGAACTTATGGACAGATCCCAGCACATTCATTTTCCCCTTAGGGACAAAGTACCAAATGGTAGTGTAATTGCCAAGGGAAAATTATTACTCTGTTCTGAATTATTTCTATCATAAATCCAGCAGCAGTCAAACAGACTCCGTCACAAAAACGACAGGGTTGCCGTACAGTGATGAGAGTCCCACATGCAAGGGCACCATAAATCCTTTAGTCCCACCACCCAACAAAGACATTATAAGTCATGTGTTTAAATCAAAATTAGAAAATCCAATCTGGCAGCAAACTGGTCTGCATTACAGAAACAATGGAAATAAGGTGATTTACTTGCTGCTGGTTTAAAACTCACCCTGCCTTGTCTGTTTGTCAGAAATGTGTAAAACATGACTAGCTTTTTGTCTGGGTAATTTTGAAGGGGTAAAATGCAGCTCTTCAGAACACAGATGTGCAACTCAGATTAACATCAGTTCTGTTTCTGTGCATGTGCAATATATGAATAATTAGACTATACTCATTAACTCCTAGAGACAGTTTAAAGCAAGTTAGGATTCTTAACAGTTGATTCATTCTTTTATCTTAACAGTCAAGCGTGTGGAATAGAATAACTCAGAGAAACTTGGCACCAATGAACATCCACATATAACTTTATCTGCCTTTTTCATTTTTTCAGGACCTATCAAGGACTAGTGTCTCTACCAATGTATTCAGGATATTCTTGTCCACAGTACTTTAACAGCAATTCCTTGATAGCTGAGTAAGAATATGTACGTTGAACCTTGACATGTCAAAAAAGCTTTGGGCAAGGCAACTCATAGAGCTGGGAAATTAACTCTTGTAGTCACAGACATCCCCTTCACCTCCAGCAGGGCTAGAAGTCAACAATTTAAAAAACTTAAGATGACCGGTACCATGTTCAAACACAGAAGCTGCAGAAAGAATGTTTTATCATAGAAATGGACAAGCTGTAAAAAAGGCCCTGTGATCTCCAGTATCAAAGAATAATCTGCCTCATACTTCCCTCCCAGGACTGAGCTGACTTTACATCAGGACCATGTAAGGACTTTATTTTTCTAAGATGCCAAAGTGACTTGATGGAGACATTATGATCTGTACCAGCTATGGATCCCCACATAAACAGGAGAGGAATGCATATCTGCTCTTTGATGAATACAACACCAATTTTTGGCTTACAAGATCATTTTAGGAACTACATTTAATTAGCATTCAATGTCTCCAACATTAAAAGATTCAGAGAGTAAGACAGTTTGAAGTGAAGCCTGCTTCTTATTATGTTTTCTCACATGCAAAATATTTAAGGACTCTTCAAGTGACATTCAACTCCACACAAGTGCATTTGAAGCATCCTACAAAGAACAGTTCAAATTCAATGCAATTATCAGAGTATTATGTGGCTTAAATTACATTGCACAGTTTTAGAGTTGCCACATAAGCAAAGACTAATATTAATTTGAATTACTCACCTCTGTTGAAAACAGAAGAAAACCTCAAATTTAAACCCCCCTCTATGCTTGTAAAAAAATTCCTTCAAATTGTAGTTCACAATCTCTCCTTTCCTCTTCTTCCCCATATGAAAGAAAAATGAATTTAAAAGGAGTAATACAAGAAGAAAAGGAATAATCTAGCTGCTAAAAATTAAGGCTATGCAATAAGGTATGTCATGTTTTTCATCATCATGAAACCATGATTTTTGAGAAGTATGTAATTCACAGGGTTACATTAAGTAAAGAAATTTGAATCTATTTCAGGGGCTAATAGACATCAATTTCAGATGACTCAATTATTATAAATGTTATTTATTTTCTTTCTCGGTGATTTTTGTTGGGAAGCTCTTCTATTCATTAAGTTGTCAACAGGTGATGATATCTATGAGAGCATGTTTGAGCAGAATCAAAATTGAATTAGTTTATTACTATGCGGAACACTTTTTCATCACTCCCTGTCTGCCTGGTCTAATGTTTATAATTTGCATACCAGTCACCCAAGTGAAATATGTGTTTAAAAGCTAGAAACCTCATATGGACAGCACAGAATTCCGATCCTGAAAACACACACATACAATCCATATTTTGTTTGCCACAATATCTGCAGAATTGGATATTCCTTTTCTAAAAGCAATTCCCAATAAACATATTTAGAATAAAAGATTCTCTGAAATTCTCTTAAATCCTCACCTATTCTCATATCTCCACTTTGCAGAGAGGAAGAAGACAAACAATTTAAGTTATTTTATTAAGATGACCTAGGAAGACTACAGCAGAAGAGCATCCCAGGTTATTTCAGTCCCTGTGCCTTAGTCATAACACAGTCCTTCCTGTCATTTATTGCTTGATTTCTGGATAGAGGAAAACACACTTCTAGCCAGATAGGAAGGAGCTAACCTATTACAACATTGCAGGAGACAGAGCATACATGAACAAAGACCAGACCTCCTCTAGACAACAATCTTGGTCAACAGCTATCAGATAAGCTCAAAGGTAGGATAATTTCTGAGAGGCAATGGTGCAGTCAGATCAAAACAGGAGGCAAAGCAGTGACTAGCCTGTCAGACTTCTTTCTTTATGCTAGTGAGGCATCAGTCTTGTCTTTTATAACTACAAAAGTTGGCTTATGCCTTCATTCATATACCCTTTGCTGATGCTAGGAAAGTCAAGGTATTTAGATCAGCACCTCCAGCTTCTCAGAGTGCCTTGATTTTGCTACCTTAACCAATGTAGCAGAAGGATCTTTTGCTCTGCACATTAGGGAGAAATTTCCACTGTAGGTCTGTCAGACCCATAGAAAGGAAAGTAATCGGGTTCTGGGGTAAGGAGTCAAAAAAGCTGCTTGTGTTGAGAGGACAGCTGAAGGAGGTAGAGACTAGGGCTGATCAGACAGCTGTGGGGAAGAAAAAGGGCTATGTAAATGATATGAAGTCCCAGGGAATGGATGTATGCTTGCTATGAGAAGATTGGGTTCCCAAAGAATACCGCAGGTTTTGAGGCTGTACAAAAACTTCCCCCTACCACATCCACACATATTCCTCAAGCCAAGCCATATTTGCAGTTCTTAGCTCTGTTTCCAGTACTTGAAGTTGCAAAGCAGCCTTCAGCAAGCTCCACTCATTAATTCCTCTTCTTCTTTAACCTCAGACTCCAGTGTTTTTTGAAGCATAATTCCGCATAATTCAGCATAATTCTGGTTCAATTAATACTCACAAAACAAATTTCAGAGACTGTTCCCTTCCCCTCTCACTACACAGCAGCCCCTGGCAGCTGCACTGCAAAAGGATACAACCATACCAAGCTGACTCCAGAGACCAGCTTGAACTCTGAGACTAAGACTATGTGGTAAAAAGAGAATGAGTTAACACCATTAGCTAAAAATAACTCTGTCACTCCCTTGAAACCAGAGTCAAGTCTTCCTGACAGTTCATTCTGGGTTTGGCTAAGAATAGAGTTAATGTAGCTTACAGGACAAAACAATTACTGCTATAATTAATCAGAAGTACCAGAAATAATTTTGGCAAATTTTGCTGGGATATGACTAGACCAAGACCTTCCCTCTGCACCAAACACTTTGCAGTGAGATCTACGGGATTGGTTTTTAGTACATGCTGAAGAGTCTTCAACTTCTTCCCTGACTCTCAGCAGGTATTTGTATCTTTCAAGACACTCTCACACCAACAGCACCAACGCTTTCCTGGAATATGCTGTACAATTTGCTTTACTGCCTTTAGCTATGTAACAGGATCAGATGCACAAATTACACACATACTACAAAAGCAGAATTGGCTTTTAGTGTGCTTAGTTGCAGGAATTGCTTTGGTTCCTCTTGTTACAAACACATGCAAATGTTAGCTGAAATATGTATGTCCACATAAAGCAGATACCAATGCTGTGGTATGTCACAAAACATACGGACTGACATGCAGCATATGGAATGAATTATGGCTACCTTAAAATAATTGAAACTTTCTATTTTCTCTAAAAAAGGCACATCTACTTTGGCCCATTGAGAGAGTATTTATGTCAAAAGAAACCAAACAACTTCTGTTGGAAACCATACGTAAATCAATTGCTAGTGAACCATCACCAAAATTTGCCTAACAGTGAATGAGAGTTACTATGGCATCTGCTGAAATAATTCAGATGAGGCCTCATTTATTAAAACAGTAAATCTATACCACTATTAATCAAGCGTGATACAAAGTATTGATCTATAACTCCCTTAGCTGATACTCAGAGGCACTAATTAAGGGAGCTGCATAACACATCTTGTTTTCCTCAGAGTTGAACTATTAGAAAATGCAATCAGGAGTAAAGACAAAGGCTAGAGTAGAACTGCAGTTGACTAATTTAAATGGATCCTATATGACTGTTTCTGAATAGCCCAACAAAACAAAGTCAACAACCCTGAATGCGGCTGTTGAAATTTTGAAGCATTTTGAAGTACATTAATTGCAATGAGAATTTCTATCTTTGCCACCTACTTATTATCCAGACCCAGAATTTCACATGGACCTTCAAATGCCTTGACTTCTCCCAACATTACACTGAACAGAACTTGAAGTAGCACAAACAAGCGTAACATGGAACCAATTAGCCACATATTTTGGAGGACTTAAAATGCTACAAGAAATGAAATCTTAATCTCTCTGAAGGGAAACAGCAAGGAAGATAATTTCAAATCCATAATTTTGCAATATATGTATTTCCACCAGACATTTCAAGAATAATTCTGGATTTTTTATGGAAGTATATGAACTGCAGTCCTAGTGATGAGTTAACTATCATTTTCCAGAAATAAGAACAGCTAATCATTATGTGGGTTGGTGCTGCCTCAGGTAGCTGAATGGATAATTTTTTTTTCCTCAGTGTCAAGACTCCACAGCCAGAAATCAATTTTTTAAAAAACAATAAAATAGGGGGTACTAAAGACATGATTTTCCAGATCCAAAAACTATACTTGATTAAGCAAGACTTACTTTTTAAATTAATTTCTCTCTAAAAGCTGGTGGGAAAGTGATCTGGAGTCACCATTAGCTTACTTCAGTATTTTACTTCTGGAATCAATCTTGGAGTCAAATGCACCAGCTGTTAAAGATACATTTATGTGAAGCGAGATAACTTGGATTTATATTTTGAAAACTAGGTTGGCACTGCCTTTTCTCTTGCCTGCAGACACGGGTTTTATAGAGTCAGCAGAACTCACAGCTTGGAAAGAAACAAGCCACAAAGAATTGCTTAACAACAGGAAAACAATCATCATAATTCATCATTTATCTATTTGCACCAGGATCCTGGTTTTGGTCTGATGCAGGAAATTCTGACAGAACACTTATGAAGGCCATCTACAGCATGGAAGTCACTTAGTTCACAGAAAATTCTGAGGGTACATTTTTTTCTTGTTGCTCATTTCTGATACAGCTCTCCATATTTGTGAAGCCTACAGGGGCTCTTTCATTGAAGAGAGTATAGCTCAACCTGCCCTTAATCTGTGCATGGCAATGGACAGCACTCCAACACAGTCATCCATCCTTGGAGCCTAAGAACAATTACCAACAACACCACTTCGTGCTTTCTCATTCAGTGCTTACAGAACTGGAAACAACAACAGTGATTTTAGATGACAGTAAAAGAGATATTCACAGTCACATCTGATTCAACACTGATTAACATTAAACATTAATCAGACCTATTTCTTTCACATAATACTAGACCAAGGCAACCAGTTTAATGAGAGAAATCTTTTATGAAGATTTAGAGCCCATCAAGGAAGAACCAGGGGTGACACAACACTCGTAACATTAAGTGAGTACTTTATCTTTTGTAGTTAAGTGGTTTTGAGAGGTCAGGTGTATGTTTCTTTCCATTAACTGTCAGTGCACTACAAGGTGAGAATGTCAGATTTACAGGTCTATCTTCGGGATGCCTAAAGTAAATTGGGAGGCATCCCACCTCATATACTCACTAACTGACCCCTTATGTTAAGGAAAGAGAAAGATAGGAGAAGTTGACAAGGTTATTCACACTCGTATGAAACAGTGAAACTTTTGTTAATTATTGTGATGCTGCTTATTGGAGCTACCAGACTTGCCCTCTGCTCTGTCTAAACTTAGATGAGAACCACAGTTCTGTTTGTCTTCTCATGGCTTCTGGGCTTTTTCAGTCAATGTTTACTAGTATCATTTACTAGAATTAACAAATTTTTAAATTCTACCGAAACCTCATGCAAACAGAAGGATAAAGAATCTTCAAGAAGAAGGGAAGAGGGAGTGTCAAGGTGCTATTCTATGTTCTGCCAAGGATACAGCTTTTTATATCGTAAGGGTAAGTGCATGCACTACAGCCAAGAATTACGCTTAAAAATCTGAAAAACAAACAAATTGTAACTTTCTTTTGTTGTTATTATTCCACTCAACTCTCCTTGAAGAATGTTATATAAACCAAAATACAGCAAGAAGGAAGATGAAGGAATGCATTTCCATATAAAATGGATCCAAAAAAATGCAATTAAAAGCTACAGAGTTTTAAATATTCCTTGGTAGTATCATTTCATTTATGTTCTTGATTTTCAAGAAATCACTATGCTGGTCAGTAGAAGGATAATTAACATTTCAGAGGAATGAAATCAAAGACACCTTTAAAAAAATAAAACATGCCATTCAAAACAATTTATATGAGCACTTTCTTTCAATTTTCTCTAGTTTTAAATATTATTAAATTTTACTAAAGAGAAGAGTGGCACTTGTTCCACAAACAAATCAATTAGCTGTATAATGACACAGAAATAATCATATTAGGACAGACAATATTATAATAGTGGAAAAATTCAGTCAAAACATTTTGGTATTATCTGTACCAGTAGGAAGTACTTTGGAAGTTTCTAAGAAGGACAGGGTATTTTGAAGAAATACAGTCTCCACACGACAGTAAGAAAAACCTGCTTACATTAGAAACAATTTTTGAAAGGACCAGCATGAATTTAAGAAATTATGTTTTAATTTTTACATTATTTAGTATTAAAAATAATAGCTAGGGATTAGAATTAAAGTATGTATTCCACAGTTCTCCTCCCTCTCTCAAAAAATACATGTTTATAGTTGTAGACTACAAGTAAATGCATCACTACAACCAGGAACCAAAACTGAGGACTGAATTACTGTTAAAAACAGCCAGTCTTCTCAGAAATCAGATCTGAACTACCAAGTACTACTTCTATGTCTGGTCAATAAGGTTACTGACCTTCTCTCACGTCACAGGCAGAGACCAGTGCATGTGTTTAATGTCCCCACCACGTAATGTCATACAGGCAGGGAGTATGACGTTCACTGTGCATCGGACACGACACTGAACCAGCACAGCACATCCAACTATGGTACTGCTACAAAATAAAGTGGGGCAACTTTCTGCATTGCACCTTGCAGCCAGGGGAGGGAAAGCTAAGCTGCTTTTAGGCTGATGGTGGCCTTTTGAACAGTGACTTTTTCAGAAAATTGAAAGAGTCTGTGTTAGTCTGATAGCCGTCAGAGCTTGTTTTAGGATCACTGCTGTGTCACATCAAAGTCCCGGATGTGGCAGGAGAAGCTGCATCACACTGCAGCATTTGGGTTCAATTCCCATTGCCTCTCCTAGCAAGGGCTTTTCCAACTACTTTCTTATTCTAAGTTCTCATACTTGGACATCAAGGCCAGCCCTCAACATCCTGTTAAGAGTCTCTTAATGCCTTCCTAGTCCTATTCATCATAAAGAAACATAGCATCTATTAGGCCAAATCCTAATCCTGGTCTTTTTTTTGGTCTGGGGAAAGAGGAATGAAAATAAAAAATACCAAGCTTTTCCTAAAAACTTACCATGCTCTCAGCCAGCCAATCATAATAACTTCAGCATCATTATAATTGTTTTTGTTTTGTTAAACAGGAAGGTGATAGATGGTCTTAGGTTGAAAGATGTCGCTGAAGGTGTGTATTCTATTTGCCATTTGTTGGAGGTGGGGCAGTTATCTTCTGTTAATTGGGCAGTTTTCTTTGTCTCTTCCACAAACCAATTCTCCCTCCAGGAAGCATCTTCTGTTAATGGGCCACTGAGTGTCACTGCATGACTGATAAAATGACATCATCCCATTGGGAGATGCTCCACCCAGAGGGAGGAGCCAAGCATTCCTGCCTAATATATAACTTGAGATTTGGAACACCATAGGCAGCCTTTTCCCACCAGATTCCCAGAGAAGCAGCTTTCTTCCCCACTGGATTCCCAGAGGAAAACCAGGCCCATCTACACCACCACTGGACCTTCAGAGGAAAACTCCACCCTTCTACAGGATCCCTGCTTCAACAGAACTACATCTGTCACTGCAGGAAGATTGCAGCCACCGTCCAATTGGACTGCTACCAACACCCTGACCAAGTGTCAGGTTGTATTCTGACTCTGTCAATGTTGGTTTTTTTCCATTTATATTATTGCATTTGGGGCTTTTTAGTTTTCCTAGTAAAGGACTATTCCCATATCATTGCCTAAGAGCCTCCTAATTTCAAAATTATAGTAATTTGGAGCGAGGGGAGTCATATTTTCCATTTCAAGAGAGGCTCCTGCCTTCCTTAACAGACACCTGTCTTTTCAAGCCAAGACAGATTAACAATGTAATAAAGATCAACAAGAAGTATACCCTACATGGCAAGTTTAGCCAGGTCCACATATCTTACTGCTACTCTTGAGCTACAGACCATAAATCTACTGTTTGCAAACAGATCCTTCCTCCAAACTGGCTTGTAAGGCACACACTCAAGGTAACACTATTGAAAGGACTCTGGAAATAGGAGTCTAGCTGCATATGCCTATTGGAAGAATATTTCCTCTTCAGTGATATCCATGTATGCACATGTGTCTAGACATACATTTATAGCTCCACTACATTTTTCCAGAGTGCATGATAAGATCATCGTTAACAAAACACAGTCAAGGGTTTTTTAATGTGAAATCTTGTGAAAGACTTCATAAGGTTCTAGTGTAGTTACCTCTGAAAAAGGTGCCAGCTCAAATATCCCTATAAAAGTACTTCAGAAAATTAGTGGGGAATGCATTACTCATCTAATTTTTTGAGTGATTTTTAGGTAGATGAAACTTGGTCAGACAATTCAGGTTGGGTCTTTAATGAAGACCTCATCTTAATACTCTATGAACAAGACTGAGAGCACTGGCTCAATACTGACTCAGAAGAAAAACACTCACCTACAAAAACTGGCTTAAGAAACAGCTTTTTTTAAGGGACTTTCAGGGAACTCTAGACACATCTGACTGCATTAAGTGCATGGAAAAAGAAGGTGATGTACTGGCTCTGTGTAACTGCATACTACTTCTCTGAGGTTTCAAAATCAAATAAAATTTGAACAGATTATGAATTTACTCAACATCTGGTAGTTCTAATAGTCTAAATATTTCAGAATAATCTGCAATAGTCTCCTAGTCAGAGAGTAGACAAATCATAACCTATTGAATAGGTCAAATAATGACCTATTCGTAGTTTTTACTGTTACCAATGGGAAGATGTCACAAAGCAAGAATGAAGGGCCATGCCAAAAGCAAATGGATACACCTCTCCCCATGATTCCTTCTTCCCCACTACATCTCTGGATTGTCAAGTAAGGGCTAATCACTACTTTATGTCAGCAGCAGGAACAGAGCGGCAGGGCACACAACTGTGTTTTTACTGCAGTGATGCTAGAACATCACTGAGCTGTGACACTGTGACTGAAGCCCAAACACTTCCAGTGACCATTTGTAGTTAAATGTAAAGACACTAGCAATTCTTTTCATGCTCCCTTTGACGTGACAGTGCAAGTAAAATCACATTATTTGCAATTTTACAATTAAATCTGTTATTATGCAATCAAAACCCTATGCTAATGCTATGTTCCCAGTACCTCAAAATCAAAAAGCTACAAATGTTCCATTATTTTCCTCCATTTTACACTTTCACTATCAACATAATGGCTTTCAAAATGGGGACCAATCCATTGCCTCCATTTGTAAAGAAGGAACTACCTAACCAGCACTATATGTGTTAATTATTAGCTCTCATCATAATAAAACAAAAAATGTTGCATAAATTCCAGAAATGCTCAATGGAACTGCTTTTCCATTATGTTTGAAAAGCACCACAGAGGAAAAAAGGGGTCTGTTCTAGCAGATTATAAAAAAAGAAAGATACTGGAAAAATGATATAATAGTACAAGTTAGGGCAAAAAAATTACTGAAGCTTGAAGGTGCCTTCCATGTCAAATTAAATACAGCACAAGGATCAGTGGTAAAAGAAAGGAGAGGTGGGACATCTGGGAAAAACGGAAGAAGAAATCCTCAGTCATTAGAGAAAGAGGAAAGAGATTATTTATCTGCACAGTGTTAAATTGAACTTGCTGCAAAATTGATCAAATCTCTTCAGACTCGGAAATACCCTACGGCAATTATTGATCAAGAGTAGTGAATGTGCTACAGACCATTTTTATGAGCTATACAAAAAAAAGGCAGGGGAGGGAAACTAAAGTGTGTTTAAAACACACTTTAACTTTGAAACACACTCAACTGTTAAGTTAATGGTTGCATGAGTTATTGCAGCAATGTGTATGAGGATAGATGATCTTCAGGAAAACATACCTGGCTAGATTGAATGCATCATCAATCAAGCCTGCTCGATTACTGACAGAGATAACCTGTGAGGGGCAAGCACAAAAATTGAACAATTTAAGGTGATGAAACAGTGAAGGTTCATCGATGAAGGCAGATTTTAGGGATGAGAAGAGGATCTTACCTCATGGTTCCTTGTTAGCTGGTTAATTAACAGCTTCCAATTCCTAATATCATAATTAACTCTGAAGTAGCCAGTCTGGTTGATGTTCCCCAGCAACCAACTTGCCTCTTCCAAAGCAGGAATTCTGTGGTGTTCTGGAAACAAAGAAGAAGAAGGGAAGGGGTCTTGGTTTCAAATTTAAAAATTCTAAAGGTGCATCTGTTACATTTTCTCCTTCTTTAAATAGACGTGAAGGCAGTAAAATTAATTCAAAGACTAACAAATATACTGTGTTAGATTAATAATTTCTTTCATCTGTTCTGATGTAGAGAGATGCCAACTGACAATCCCATGGGGACCATTTACACACACAGAACTTCAAGTGTGCTTTTTCTTTCCTGGCAAGTATTATTTTTATGAGAGGTAGCCGCTTTAAGTCTGGTACCCTTATTCTGGCCATGCTTAAATAGTTTTCTACAATTGTAACAAAAAATTCAAGGAATGTGCTGTAGAGAGAAGAGTAAACCTGTGATTAAAAAAATTGATTCTTAAGTGTTTCTGCATGTATTTGATTAAGTTTTTACATTGGATTTTAAATTAAAGCACTTCCAGTTGAACAGCTTCTACCTACTAAGCACTGAGAGCTTCCTCTTTAGAGCTAGACCAATTAACCTTATATCCCCTAAGCTGTTCTTCATGTTTTCCCTATGTTTTAAGTAATCACTTTAGGGCTGAAAGTCTAAATTTATTACTGTTTTTCTGCAGTCAGGCACTCCACAACAATTTGCAGAAATAGGGATTTCAAAATTTCAGCAACAGAAATGCCCTGAACTCACAACATGCCCTTCTTTTTCATCAGGCACAAAGCGTTAGGCTTCAACACCCCTGGAAGAAGTCTTCAATACAGTAAATGATTTTGACGAAACTAACCATGAACAAGAACTCACTAAAAATTCAGAAACACTTTTTTCTACCAATAAAATTATTTTTTACACTGTTGAAGGAGTAGTCTTGTCATTCATTTAAAAAAAATAAATAAATACGTAAAATTTGTTATAAAATGCAATTCCATTAGAGAATTTTTTAGTGCACTTGAACTCTCTGAAGGTAACAAATGGGAAAAAAGTTAGGAGTAAGGTCTTTACAATTCACTCACACTATCTAGTATACAGCCTTCCCAAAGAAATTTATTTGTTTTAGTTCTTCTTGTATAAAAGTGATTTCTGAGGAAATTATAGTTAACTAGGGCTACAGATAAAAGTTGTGCTTCTCCCTTGACTAACAGCAAGCCCACAAATAACTACTACTTTAAAGTGCAATAAGTACAAAGATCAGCAAGACCCGAATCTTAAAAACACATAATTATATGTTTAAATTCATGGACCTTCATTATGCATATGGATTCAGATAAAAAACTGCAGGATTAAAACAGATAGTCCTCTTTTCCCCTAGGTAGTTCTGAAACCATTAAAATCTCTGAAAAATACACTTATTAAAAATATTAAGCCCAGAATAATTCCATTGTTGCCTGTTCCATTCAACTGTTATTGCTCTTTTATCTGTGGTAAAGCACCAAGCAGACACATTCTTTAGGATCCAATATATCCTGCAGAAATAGAACTGAGGAAATCTGAATTGAGTCCTACAACTCTGTGGACTTCCCAGGTGTTCATACTGTCAAAGTACCTAAGATGCTTCTGCCAGACAATCTGATTTGGAACAAGGCTGTAACACTTGTGTGTCCTTTCTTCCACAAGGGGCAGTACCAATCAGTCCTAAGCAAATTCTCTTAGACTTGCTTGCTGCTCTATTTAAATCCTTTTTTCCTTGGGCCCAAGTCAGATCCAACCCATTGCTCCATCCTATTAAGAGAAGACTTGAATCCTGTTCGTCAGTAACCTTGTACCACCTTAATGCAGTACAGCTTTCTGCCCATGCTCTTTGGTCGCAAACTAACCTTTAAATGCCACCAGTCCTGAAAGCAGCTACTTGAAACTAGCTAATCTTTGCACCTCTACAATGCTACCTAAAAGCATACCAAATTGGCTATCAGCACACATTAAAAAACATTTGGGTAAATAAACACATTAAATGGAAATTTTCAAATTCTTATGCAATTAAAAAATACATGCACCTTTTCTCCTTTGGGCATTTGTATTACATTTTCACCTCCAAAGTCTGGAAATTACTTATGCTTCAACAGAGTATTGAATGATACTTCCCAGTCAAATAGGACAAGTTCAGAATAAGCTATTTCACATGCAACAGCTATGCAACACTCCAGTATGTATCACTATAAAGGAAGAGAGTATCTATCCAAATCACGATGGCATTATTGCTGTTTCGGTCAGTTTAAATGCAACCATAACCTCCTGCTATTATTTTTCAATAAGACCACTCATGTATTGACCTTCTCCTGAAATAAAGGACAGAAATCTTTCACACTTTCCCAACTTACATAAAGAGGTGGCTATTTTACAGGACTGCCTGATACATGTTCTTCATACAGTTCTATATAATTTACTAGAATTTGACATTTGTGTCTGTCAGTTCTCATGCTTTCCTACAAAAGAAATTATTTATTTTGGTAATTACAGACACTAAACAATTCTATACCTGGGTAATGTTTCCACTCTCAACAAACACTTTTATTAGCTTTCTGTTAAAAGTATTATAGTTAGCAAAAAGGTAGTAACTCAGTGTTAAACTCTACATTAAACCATTCATTACTTTCTAAACAACAACAAAGATTTCATTTGAAATGAAATCCATCTTTGAAGGTTTTAGTTCACCTCTCAAAAGTCAATCAAAAATATATATCCCATTATATGTGAGATTAAAGGGCATTTTTTTAAATCTTCTTCCATCAGAAAGTGTTTTTCCATGGTCATCCTTTGTCTGGATGCCTCAGAAAATAACACGGCTCTAAAACTTCTAGTTTTGCCGCATACTTATAGGAAATATTTAGGAAGAAACGTTTCAACTTATTTGTTTTGAGGTAAAAAAATCAGTTAGGGTCTCATTTTTCTCCCCAGTTTGTCTGCTCACAAAGTGTGAGATAGTTCCTCCCGCAGGTGCACGTGGCTTGAAGTTCTGAGCTCTCCCAACAATTTCAATTCCATTAAAACCAGCATGTGGGGCAGGTGTGGGAGAAGGGCACCCTTTTGCAAGAGAGTACTGCCAAAAGTATGGGCTAAACACAGTTCCAGTACCATTTAAAGTCTTTTGACTCACAGTTGTTATTTTAACTCTTTACCTTATACAACCCCTAGCATACTAAGAAATTGTTTTAAGCTAGTAGAATCCCTACTGGGGAAATTAACTCCATTTTGCTGCAAAAAACAACTGCACAAGTATAGCACAATTTCTTGACAACAACAGCAAGCAAAATTTTGCTGACAAAAAAGTTTTCCATGAGGACTTTCATAATAATTTATACTGGCTTTACTAAATCCTGCATATCTTCTTGCAAGAACTTTTCATACAGAGAGAAGGCATCCAGAAGAAAACATTCCATCTATCTCACTTGCCATGTTGACATAGCTCCATGCTGAAAGAAAATATTTTGGTATAGAGATTAGCACGATAAATGGAGCACATCAGGAAATATGATTATGTTCCATCTCACAAAACTCTTTCTTCAAATTACCCTTCTATCCATTAATATTCCTATATGAGGGAACTGCTAATGACTAAGGTGATACGCAATGTAAGCAGCGGTCTTCTGCTAGGATCCTCAGCTGTCAGAATAAGGGGAATGATTCTGACTCATTCTGTCAAAATTACACAAGATCGCAAGTCCTGTATCTCTGGTCCTAACTACAGCTGGCTGAGGCTCAAAGCAGAACCTGTATGTTGATCTTTTTTCACAGTGCTTCCCTTCTTCCTACTTTTGCAAGATGAAGGAATGGAGTCTGGAAGCAACACAGGTAAATCTCAGCAGCTGAGTTTCAGAAAAGAAAAAAAGGGTATTTTTCTAAAGCTGCAGCTAATGCTCTGCTCCCCAGCAGGCAGCCAGCAAACCCCAGCTCAGAAGCATCTCTCTTCAACAAAACACTTCCTGGAGGAGAATCTGACTGTTGAGTGGCTTAAAGTAGAGATTGTCTAGTAGGAGGTGGCAAAGTAAATTGGGACTTGCTGTTGGAAGGGAATTACCCTGTTGAACTTGCTTTCCCCCATCTCATGGCAATCCTGAGGAGATATTAGGAGAAATCTGAACAGCAGTCACTTTAACTGCAGTAGGGAGGTCTATCTAAGGAGTGTTTCCTAGGAACATAACAAATCAGTTAATAAACAGGAGGTGGGGATGGAAAGGGCAGGGACTAAAGCTGTGTCAGCTAGTTCAGCAGCAATTGCTGAGTTGCATGGAAATGTTTCCTATTTGGAGACTGAGCACCAGAAAAATTATTTCCAGGGAACAGCAAGTATGTCTTTTTCCAAAGCCCTGCTCACCTATTGGAAATGGATGCTAGCTAAACCTCCTCACTTGAGGTTAAGGTCGGTTCTAGATTTGGAGGAGCATGCACAGGTAAGCCTGTGCTTCCACACCTAGTACAGCTTCATCAGAAATCACCAACACACCCCCACAAGCCCTGTTTAGCAGTCATAAGCATGGAATGTGTCCAAAGCTGGTTCCTGGCTTTCTACCCACTACTGATTTTGGACTGACCCCAAAATGCTATGGATACATGTTCACTGATCATTATAATAACTACAAAAGAGGCAACTTATCTAGGAGAAATAGAAACAAGCCCTGGAATACGGCAGAGCAGAAGTTTGTAACACCAATGATTTCCACAATGCCAGTAAAATTTATCATTCAGCAGACCTGCAAGATTGAGGCACAAAGAGCCCTTCAGCCATCTTAGCATGATGTTTCCAACCTCAGCATGGATAGGAAGCTCTAGCACAAGATTTTCCCTTTGTGACTGGTTTACAGTTACTTGAAGCAGAACAGCGTCATCTATGGCCATGGGGAGAGAACAGGGAAAAGGTGGTGGTGACCTTTGTGCAGCACTCTGAGAGCAAATGAGACAGTTCCACTTCACACACCAGATAAACTGAACCCAGTAAAAGGACCATCATCTGATGACTGGTATATGAACTGATGAGCAGAAATACAGTTACATAAATGATATGGTTCACTGGGTAATGAGAAGAGAGACTGGCAGAAGCACTTGCAAAAGGAAAAGCTTTCAAAACTATGCCTACATTGTGCCTTCCACAAACAGGTGGGAAGAGCTGTATTAGATTTGAAACATCTTGGATATTATGCACTGTGGATGCGACAGCCTGGTCAGAGAACAAGAAAACTAGATAAGTTTTCCCAGAATCAGCTTGTGAGACTTTAGGGAGTTGAAGATAAACGATGATAGCTTATTATTATAAACAATCTGCAGGTGTTGTTTTCCTACTCTCTGTTTTCCTATTTTTCTCAAAGACTGTTTATAAGAAAAGTGGTTTGTTAATTAACCAATCAAGTGAAAAGTATTAATTAATTGACCAATCTAGTCTATCTGTATCAGAACAATGTGTAAAAAAAGAGAAACCAAAGTAAAACAACTATGCTGTACAAACCAGCCTTCTAGTAAGTCTGTGCTGTTTCTTACTCAATAGTGACAACGCACCTTGTCAAACAAGTTGCCAAGGCCTGGCACTGTCCTCTTTACAGGATTTCCTGCAAAGGATAATGAACTGCAACTCAAAAAGACACTGTGCAGCTGTAATTTCCAGTGTGTTCCTTCACTTCAGTGCTGTGAAGAATGGACAGACCTAACATTGTTGACAGCAACTGTGGTGAGATGCAGTTATCTGAACTGATCCTGCCCAGCATATTGAACAATCAGTGATCTGCATGCTCACTACCCCTGGCATGTAGCCAGAGACAGACAAGATGACGAAAGAGCAGCAGCAACTCAATCATCCTAAATTCATGTCTGTCTCACAGAGCTGGAGAGCAGCCTCATATCCTTTTGTTCATGAAAATACCAACAGGTATCCAAAAACATCTTGATGAGGTCACAGACACAGTGGCAGAGAGGATGCAAAAATCAACAATTCTTGCTTTTGTCTTTCTGGATGTACATGAAGGAAAAGCCTCTTAGGAAAAGCAAATAACCATTCTTGGTCAGCTAGGGCAAGGCACAGGGTAAACTCCTGATGGATACTGTTATTCAAAATATCACCAAAAAAAAAAAAAAAGGAGGAACATGTTTTGATGTATTATTTCAAAACTGCTGTGGTTTCATTTCTATCAGGTAACCCACAGACAAGGTTAATTTTATTGGAAGATTTAAGTCATATGCCAAGATATCACAGTGGTAGTCATCAACTTGAATCCTTTTCCCTATTGGCAGCTGAAATTAGGTGTGTGATCAGTAATAATGACTATGTTGGGTTTGCATGGCCAGGTTTGGTAGCAGAGGGGAGGCTAGAGAAATACCATAGAGGCGTGAGAAGCTGCCAGAAGCTTTTCCATGTCCAGCAGAGGCAATACCAGCTGGGTCCAAGATGGACATGCTGCTTGCCAAAGCTGGGCCAACCAGAATTGGTAGTAATGCCTCTGTGACAACAGATTTAAGAATAAGAAGAAGGAAAAAAGAAGTTATTGCTCAGATGTAACTGTGGCTAGAGAAGAGCAGGGTGAGAACGTGTGAGAGGAACAACCCTGCAGACACCAAGGTCAGTGGAGAAGGAGGGGCAGGAGGTGCTCCAGGCACCAGAGCTGGGATTCCTGTGCAGCCCATGGTGCAGCCCATGGTGAGGCAGCTGTGCCCCTGCAGCCCATGGAGATCCACAGGGATGCAGAGATCCACCTGCAGCCCGTGGAGGAGACCCACGCCAGAGCAGGTGGATGCCTGAGAGGAGGCTGTCACCCTGTGGGAGGGACAGTGGGAGAAACAACATGTGATGAACTGGCCATAAGCCCCATTCCCTTATCCCGGCACCGCTGGGGGAGAGGGGGCAGAGCTAGGAAACAGGGAGGGGTGGAGAGCAGGGGAAGGCATTTTAAGGTCTGTTTTTACTTCTCATTATCCTGCTCCCATTTCGAGTCTGTTTTGCTGAGACAGTACTTGGTGAGGGGTCTCTAACTCAGGCTTTATTTAAGATCCATGAACACTTTTTTATATTCTGTCTCCCGTGTCCAGGTTCAGAGGGGAGTGATAAAGTTTGGTGGGTGCCTGGTGTCCAGCCAGGGTCAACAGATCACAATAACAAACAACAGAGAGCTGCTCATTAGCTCCTGTCCACTCTTCCAGTCACACTGGAAGCTCCTTCAGCACAACAGTTTAGTCAACAAGAAGGAATTGCCTACTCTTTCCTAAAAAGGGCACAGAAAACACCCTCATGAATAGCATTTATTCCAAAGTTGATTTGTATATCTGCATTTAACTACACGCATTTGAAGAACAATGTGACCTCTTCCAATCTTCCAAATATCCTCTGCAGCAGCTTGTTTCACCTCCAGCTTGCAGACTTTTTCCAAGACTACCCACTGGGACAATACTGAAACTGTCCTCTGTACAACAGAAAGTCTTCAAGATTCTTCCAGTCCACAAGAATCAAACCTGGAAATTCTCATTTGGAGTCTCAGAATTCCTCCTTCATCCCCATGAAACAAACGTACCAGCTGCAGAAAAACTCCCAGGAATGATGTGTACCAGCCTCAATACATAGCAGCCTAGACCACAATAAGTAGAAACAAGAGGACATTCTTGCTGTAGTCATAAGTTTACAGTCTCATTTTCAATGAGGCACAGCAAGTGAATAAGTGAGTGAAAGTAATGAGGAAGAACAAGGATAATGACAATAGATCACAGTGTCATTGATTTGCTACACAGGAGACTGATGACTCGGAAAGGTTCCTCTTTAATTTCTACATAGTAGCCAACCCAAAATAATTGCTCACACTGGCCATCATTAATTTGTTGATTTCTTGAAAGCATTCCAACAGAAGCAGTAGATCTTAAAAGAGTGGGTAGCAGTTTTATGGACTTGTTCCTCCACAGCACCCTGCAAGTAAAAGGCAGTGAGGAAGCATCTATGTAGATAATAGCAACATGCTGAACTTTGAAGGAGGGAGTGAAGGGAGGGAGACATGCATGTGCAACCTAATGAGATGGGATGATCAGCTAGCTCTGAAGTTAGTGGGAACCTTTCTACTAACTTCAATGAGAGTTCAATCAAGCCCTAAAGGACAAAAGTAGAATAGGTCATTAAGGCAGACTCTGAAAGTGCAAACAGGTCTTGAAGTATTCTGGAAGCGCTAATGTTAAAAAGTATAGCCAAAATAGTAAGTTCTGAAAAGCAAGAGAGAACCTATATGCTTTGATGAGAGCATGTTCCCCAGGTATGAAAACTGCTCTGGCTGCAGGCACACTGCTAGATCATTCTATCATGGGAGCAGCATCAAACATGTTACTTTCTCATAGGCTGCAAACGATCTGGGTAACAACACATACCTTGTACCACTAGAAGGTTGGGGTACTCAGATTTCGGCTGATCATACACCATTCATTTCCAGTCCTTCTGGCTGCTAAGCTCTATGTGACTAACATATTTTAGTAACTTAGGAAAGAGAAAAAACATCTCACACGGGTTTGACTCTCCTCTCTCCCATTAATTTTCTATTAGAGGGGAATCTCTATATCTTTCTAATTATACAAGAAAGGGTCAGTTCTCCCTCTACAGTCCACATGTCATGGGGATGCATGCGTCCTTCTTTTCCCTTCTATATAATAATTCCATTCCAGTTCGCACATGTCTTCCCTCACTCTCTTCAATTCTAGTCCAAAACTCTCAGACAATGTAGCATGAAGTGCTAAGGAAATAGATAAATAATGAAATTTCTTTGGTGGGCTTCTTTTCTTAGGTGATAAAAAACCACTGGCATCTAGCACTCACTCTCCTCCAGACAGTAACTAATACTGTTACAATCATCCAGGAACTGAGGAGGAAGAAAATAATGTAGTAAGCACAACATTAAACTTTTGAATTCCAGCATATGGTTTTCTAATAGAGAGAACAAATATTTTTTATAGATCAATAGGACAATTTTAATGACAGCAACCATTTCTTAGGCCTGGTTGAGACTATGGATCAAGTTAAAAATGCTAGAATTCTATATGTTCCAAACTATACTCATCATATCTGCTTCATTATACAATATTACATTTAACTTTCACCCATCAATAAAGTGAATTGCATTCATCAGTGATTTGATATGTTTTGCCAAATATAAAATACTTAGCACTTTACGTTTTTTTGTAAAAGCTTTACATTATACTGTCTAAATTCTGCAATATTATAAATCTAGATTGTTGCTTATCCTTCATCCTCCTCCCTCCCTTCCCAGCTCTGCTTTTTTCACAATCCATTTTAAGCAGTTAAAACTGGGTGCAGAGCAACTAAACAATTATCTAGGATCAATTCCAAAGATACATTTGAGGAAAACACAAGTATGCTTTATGAGATTCCACTGGGAGGAAAGTTTATTTTTACCTGATTTGTTAGACACCCATATAATTGCCTCTGATGAGATGTGGCTCGTATTTCCTACTGCAATTGTTAATGGAATCTGCCACAAGTAGCTGCAAGACAAAGGAGGGGGAATCTAAGAACAAAAATACTGAACTGATTCTTCTTACAGCAATCAGGGATCATGTCAAAGAAATCAAAACACAATCTCAGTAGCAGTGTAAAGATCTGTGGATTCTAACAAGTTACTTTGATTTTGAAATGCATTTGCATTAGCAATAAAACAAAGAAATATAATTTATTTTAAAAAAACCCAACCTAGATTATATTTCCCATTTTTTCACAGTCTATCATCATATGAGGACTTTTTAACAAAGCTTTTCCTAGTTTAAAAGTGCTTTACAAAAGAGGAAATAATGATTAGTCATAAAAAGAAAAACACTTTTTTACATTTACTTAGAAAAAACCTCCACATAAGACATGATTTGATTTATAGGGACTTCAAAGTTAAAAATACCATACTCTTCTAGCAACTTCTTAAAAAGCTACAGTGGGATTTCACTGCTGCTGGTTTAAAAAAAAACAAAATGAATGGGACAGATCTCCACTTCTTGGCACCATTTATGACCACCTATGCATATGCAAACTGGGCAAAACATATTACATGTGGGTCTGGTGATACACTGGTATTATCAGACCCCATCTTCCCTACAGGGTACTACAAATTGTTTCTCATTTGAAGTAAATGTTATAAATAACATCTTTATCCAAATAAACAGAAATTGACTGTATGAAGTTAATCTTTTTAGGGACAGATGGAAAGGATTATTTCCTTCATGTCTTCATCATCACCTCTACTTCTTAACTCTCAAAAGTAGCATTTCACCAGTCAGTGAAAAAGTAAACATTTCCCTCACAGGCCTGCCGTGTCATTTTGTAAATCAGTAAAGGGGAAGCACTCAGTAATGGTACAGGTGGTCCCTTTGCCTTAGGTGCCTTACAGATGGTCCCTTGGTAGGTGGTCAGTGGTATTATGTGTGCAGTTAAGCAAGGCAGCATGGCAAGAGATTGGCCCCACCTCAGATATCACCATATAGCACCACTTTGATACCAAGAATATAATTTTAGACTGATTGCATTAAAATGTTGCAAAGATGAGTGCGGGCCAGTTCTCTCCTGCTACTACACAGCATTGCAAAACTAGTCCACTGTACTAAAGAAAAAAATTAGGTTTGTTCCTTTCCACTCACCCAGAAGCCTGCGCCATTTAACTACAAACACTACCCAAATATTCCACAGCCACAGTCAACATGGGCTGGCTTCCAAGGGTTGCCTTGCTGGCATGACTTGGGAAGCTGGGGGAGGGACAGAGCCCTGCACCCCCACCACAGCTGGCTCACACTCCCCACCCATCTGCAAAGAGCCCCCAGGACACACAGGACTATGCACTGCTTAGAACACAATTGTGTGCAGGGAAACGCTTGTCCATACAGCAGAGATTCAGCAAAGATGGGAGGCATTTGGACAACCATACAGCTGGAAGAGCTATGAGTGACACTATAAATAAAACATGGCGTTTACTGCCGTATGAAAGAAGAAAACACTTTCCATGTCATTTTACGTTCTCTGAATGTTAGTACCATGACACGAGGAAAATAATTAGCTCTACTGCACTGAAGATGAGCTCCACATAAGCATATACTCTGGCAGACACTTTTTGCTCTGTGTCATAATTAAGCTGTGTCATTTGAAGATTCTCTTCGCTTTATCAGTCTGCCCATTTCTTGTGCTGGATATTATCACACTCCACAGCACAGCCAGCAGAAAAGGATGTCCACTGGTGCATTAGTGCAGCAGAAAAGGATGTCCATTGGTGCCAGTTCCCAGTCTGGGGATGTTACCTTCATTTTTGGCTTAACTAATATTCTGGACTGCGAACTGGATTCTTGAAATACAGTGTGTACTGTGTCCTGCAGCTTCAGCTGCGGCAGCAGTAACTCCTGGGTTCAACAGGTGAGGGCAGTCAGGAAACGCTGTGAAGTGATGCACTGAATTGTATTCACTACTGCCCTAAATACCTTATACCTTACTAGACACACACCAGTGTTTTAGGGTCTGTCCATAAAAACCTCCTAGTAAATACATCGCCTTTAGAAACACACCCAGTTCTAAATACTTGTCTCTCCAAAATGAAAAAGATCTTAGCAAACTATGATTGAGAAAAATAAGGCAAAATTTAGCATGGAGTTTCTACATTATGCAAAAAAAAATTTAAAATGTATTTGCATGGAACTTTTATGACTCTTCAACTCCTACTGAAAAAGCTAAACTGCAAAAAAAGAAAGATGCTGTGAGCTGCCTATGTAGCTGATTTAAGCACATATATACACACCCACAAATATTCATGTATGAACACATTCATGGACACCTGTTATTTTGAGAAGGAGCTTCACAGAATGGTATTCTGTATGCTGTAATATCTATACAGAGAACAATTTTATACTTCCTTATAATATTTTATATTGCCTCCAATTGAGGTAAATCCTGCTGAAGTAAAGACTGATCCTTCTCTGAAAGGGGATCTAGCTGAAGAACAAGTGTCACAAAATCTACCCACCAGAAAACATGTTGGATTTAGTTGGGAATATTAGTACTGGCAAATGTAACTTTTATCTACCCAACATAAGAGACCTCCTGACATGCTTAGTGCTTTTCAGAACCTCCAAATCTCACTCTCTTGTTTTATGGTTTCCCAGAGGAACCACAGGTGTCCTTTTAGCAGACATCTGGGAAAAAATAAACAATTTTTCCTACTTAACTGCTGCTGTTTTCTCTGTTTATCTGTCTTCTCCTTCCATTCTTCTTCATTCTCAGAGAAACTTCTGCTGCTGTTGCAGAAGAAGCTGTAGCTAACTTCTGTGTATGTGAGGGCTGGGAGCATCTGGCTCTCCTTCCAAAAAGGTGCCTTCCATTCATTGTCTCTGAATGGTATGTATGGACTGTGTTCTCCAGTTATGACTAGAAAGAAGCAAACTTTTCTTGCGCTTTTCTGTCAGGGGTCTTCTAATTTACAGAGCAAAGAGGAAAAAGGGGGCCCACTCTCCTGTTTTCCTCCTGCTTCGTCTGAGAGTTGTGCAGACCCTTTATTTATTCTTTGTATATTGAGAGCACCACCAACATGCTCTCAGTATGTATCTAACTGGTGAAAAAAGCATCCCATTCCGCCTGGCCACCTGCTGCCTGCTGTGACAAACCAGTTGCAGTGACAATAAGAATCCAGCCTTGAGGGCCCAGTGACCAGGGCAGCAAGGCTTGAAACAACCCATTTAGTCCTCTTACTGTCACGATTATGTCTGCAGGACTCAGATGCCTGTACAGATCGCCCACTCAGTGGGTGAAATTATGCTAATGAACTGTGTGTTCAGTCTGCCTGAGATGCTGCTCAGCTGCAGAGGTGTCTCTCATAATGTCTCTCCACAATCAAACCTGATCACTTTGACGGGCAGCTAAAGGCAAACCTCTTATTGGGGAAAAACTAAGGGCTATTTCAGGAATTTCAAAAAAATATCTCTGAAGCTGAGGAGGAGAGCCACCTAAAACTAGAACAGACAGGTTAACATGAACTGTGCTAAATATAACATTGTTCAATCTTCAAGAAATGTAAGGAAAGAGGAATCTTGTTGAAAGGTAGTATAAATATACCTTTTTTTTGCTGATCTACAAGTGAGAAACTGCTCATGTGAAATAGTTAAACTTAGGTTGACAGGATAATGCACGAGGGAATGCACTGGTGGATTTTTTTTGTAGCACTATATCAATGCATAATACTGAAGCTTATTCATTCTGCTTAAAGTTTAATCAGAAGGACTTGTTTCACAAAGTATCAAAATCTTGCATCAGTGAAGGTACATGCAATACTAGAAACTAGCTAATGCAATACTAGAAGCAAAGTAATTATGCACTGTGTGGATTATATAGATTTTTTTTTTGTCTTAAGCATTACATAATGTCTAGGCAGGCAGTATTAGTATACTTTATCTCACTGGCAAAATTATCATATTTGTGATGATTACTTGCTTACAACTTGATTTTCAGCAAAAAAAGAATTTGTGGGAAAATACTGAGACCATAAAACACTAAACAATCACGATGCCTCACACTATTGCCTCTGATTAATAGTAATATTGTAGTAACATTGGGTTTTCAGTGGCTTCTTTGCAAAGAGCTATGCAAAGCCAGAAAAAGGGCAGTAGTTTATTTCCTCTACTTACAAAATAAAGATCTCAGGTAATTAAAAACAAAAAGGTAAGGTTCCTAGCATTTCAGATTTTGCACACCTTTTCAACTATTTTTTCATATTAATGAAATGTGAAATGTTTTTGCTGGGATGTAAATCCATACAATTTCAAGATTCATCTTTCCAGTAGCTATAATGTACCAGGCTTCCACACACTGCCAGCAGTGAATACCACATTCTTCCAGTGGCATTTCTCCCTTCTCCCCTAAATTCAAAACTAACAAAGAAGTAGATTTATTCCTACTCATTACTCACAGAACAATGAAGGTACCTGCTCAATATTCAGAGGCTTATTGTCCTGCATTATGAGGAGTATACAAGCAATGTGGCTGCTTCACATAAAGTGACAGAACATCTGTAACTGAAGTACCACTGTAAAGTTCAGCTTACCTACATTTGAATGGCAGAGAAAATGAACAACCACAGTCCTCTTTTATGCTGCTTTTACAGATCTCTGGCTTAAAGACTTCTAATCTATCCTGCTGTTCTTTACAAAGAAACTGTGCTTAATCCTTCTTATTGTCCACCTCTGTATTTTTTTCTACCTATTATTTCAGGTTAGAAAACCAAGCCTTGCTTCAGTGCTTTGAAGGCATATCTACCAGGGATTAAAACTGGCATAATTCTTTTCTTTTCTACACTCTTTATCCTTTTAAAAATGCTCCTTTTCAACTAATCCTTACTGTCCTATTTACTTGCTTGACCATGTCTGGACAGTGAGCTGATGTTTACACAATATTACCTACAACAGGTCCAAGATCTCCTCCTGAGAGAAAATAGTTTCTTCAGAACCCACCACTGAGTATCTGAGTTAGAACTGCTTTCCTCACATGTACCACCTCATTATCAACATTAAGCTCCATCTGCCTTTTTATTACCATGTCAACTAGCACTAAGGAATACTTCCGTCATCTTGGTAAGTAATACTTGTTTTTATTACACTCACAAAACTCCTATAACCAGAAAACTCTTGACACCTAACTCTTCCACACCCTTTATCACATAGCTTAATAAGGAAAAAATTTAGAGCAGGTTTCTCAAGAATTTCATGGGCTGTGACCTTCCACTAAGAAATTCAACCATCTAATTTTTCACTTTTTGCTTGTATTTCTAAAAAGTTCTTCTCTCTTTTCCTGGTACAGATTAATTTCTTCAGGAATATTTAAGAAGGAAGCTGGACCTCAAAAACCACATAAAAACCCAGTTAAATTACAAGAAGCTACATACATCTAGATTTAGAAGACATCTATTAATAGTCTTTGATTATATACTTAGCCAGGAGATCAAAGGAGGAGAACTATGGCAAGGCAGAAGAATAGAACAATGCACAGATTTAAGGAAAAAAATTACTTATTTAGTACATCTAACAACAGAAAAATGAGGGACAAAATTAAAAAGCTTTGCACAAAAGCAAATTAAGTGATTTGGCTCTTAGCAGGATATAAGGATAATTAATTTAAAGTGTAGTGGCAATCATAAACTTATTATTTAGAATTATAGAATGATTTAGGTGGGAAGAGACTAGAGATAAAGCCTTCTGCTCTAATGTGATCAGAGCACAGGAAAACAAGTCTCACTGTAGGTAGAACATGATATCAGAGGAGGATTTACAGGCTGTACATTCAATGGCATCACACAAAATCAATCAAGTCAATTGAGGCAAATGATTTGCCATCTGCTTTTTTTCCTAATCTCTTCCACTGCAAAGCTGCTACATAATTACTTTCAGGAAATCTTAACACCAAAAGCTGTATGTATTTTCAAATACCTCAGCAGGCTGAGAAATGAAATTGTGAGTTATCTTGGGCTGGAAGAACAGCAGTCATGTACCCATCAGCTGGCACAAGTGAAATTCCAACCACCACTCTTCCATGACTCAGTTTCTCTGGGATAAATTCAGTTGTTCAAGGTGATGGCAAATGAGAGGGTAGGGTACTTGAGACCTCTGCTATGGTCTGTAAGACAATAAGGATGCTCTCGCTGGTTGGCAGCACAAGGTAAAGTAAGATACCTGATGGCACCTTGAATGGCACCAGTCACACATGCAAGCAACTACATGGGCCTTTCCATCCACTCAGAGTTGACAAAGAGACATTCCATAATTAAACATGAGCTTCCCTATGAATTTTTTTCATTTCTAAGTGAAAAAGGCAAATTTTTAAAACCAAGCTGCTTGTAAGAAAAAGAAGGTTTCAGCACAGATTTTTGAACACAGCATTTAAAAAAGGCACTGCTGCAACATTTTATAACTACTGTTTTAAAGAAGAACTTTAAGTTTGCTGATTCAAAAAATTGCAGGGAGAAGTTGGAATTATTGAAACATATTGAAATATATGGTAGTTAAATTACAGAATTGAAATTAATGTTCTAAACCAGTTTTCCCCCAATTTTTGCTTTGATTTTTGTCCTGATTCAGTGCAGGGAAATGTTTTGATATGTTGAAAATTTCTGTGGGATGGGAATCCATTTCTTGTTCAGTGGTAACACTTACTAATCTTTGTTAAGTATTTTGAGAGCATAACAATCTGAAATCTCATATCACTGAGGGATATGATTAAAGCTATTTAACACAGAGAGGAAGTGAGGCATAAAAATAGTTTTAAGAGTAAAAACCAAAAAAAAGAAAATCCAAGATTAAAACTGACTGGTTAAGACACTTATCTCCTTATTTTAACCCACTTAATACCCAAGATGCTAACTCTGTCTCTTTAGTTAAAGATAACAACGTGGTACATCCAGAGTGGCTGAAGATCGAAACAACTCCTTGGCATTAGTTTCCTGTTCTCAGCTCTCTCCAGATGGAAATCCTGAAGTCTCATACATAAACACATATGCTCAGCTAAGCAGCCCTGAGTCTGAGAAGGGAACAGTTTCCCAGTGTGGCCCTTGCAAACACTGGTGATTCCCTGAACAGGTTAGGCTGCTGACATTAGCATTTCTTATCAAGGGAATATATTGTTATGAGTCATCTACATGAACTCATGTGCTTTGATTTCAGACATAAAAAAAAACCACAAAAGCAAAGTAATGAGAAAATCTGACCTTTTTAAAGTAAGTAAATTTCACAAAACAAAAACTAAGATTTAAAGATTTGTATTTTTACTTCAGTTAAATACCTGGCTGATCCTGGCAGATATATTTGTATATCTGAGACATATACAAATAATGGCAAGTAAAAGAAGCATTTAAATGGATGGCTGCAGGTGTTTCTGGCTAATGACCTTAATGCTTATTACAAATTAAAAGGCATAGAAAAGTTGGTAACAAACTAAATAAAGGATTGTGTGATATTTGGATATTAAATCGGTAGAGAAGGCAGACAGTAGAGATCTCTCACTTTTCTTGCCAAGACAAGTACAGTTTCTATTAGCAAGATTAGCAAGGTTTGGGCTACTACTTCATAGTAGCTGGTATGGGGCTATTTTTTTGACTGTTACGGAAAACAGTTTTGATAAAAAAGGGATGTTTTAGCTATTGCTGAGCAGTACTTACACAGCACCAAGGCCTTTCCTGTCTCTCACCCCACCCTACCAGCAAGGAGGTTTGGGGTGCACAAGAAGCTGGGAGGATGCATGGCTGGGACAACAAACCCCAGGTGACCCAAGGAATGCTCCATACCATGTGACTTCATGCTCAGTATATAAAGCTGGGGGAAGAAGAAGGAAGAGGGACATCACAGCATTTGTCTGTCTACAGTCCCAAGTAACTGTCAAGCATGATGCAGCCTGGCTTTCCTGGGAATTGCTGAAAACTTCCCTGCCCATGGAAAGCAGTGACTAAAATCCTTGTTTTTCTTTGTGCATGCAGCTTTTGCTTTCCCTTTTAAGCTGATTTTGTCTCAAGCAAATTTGTCTCAAAGTTTTGTCACTTCTCCAATTCTCTCCCCCATCCCAACACGAGGAGTGAGCAAGTGGCTGTGTAGGGCTTAGATGATGGCTGAGGATGAACCACAATACAAGCCAAAAGAAAGCCTTTGTTTTCACTGTTAAGATTGTGAAAGTTCAAAGGTAAATTGTTAACAGAAAACCCTACGGTGTATTCAACTAATCTATAAAATCACGAGCCTTGTTGCAGTTATACCTGGAAGCGTTTCATCCTAGGCTGAGAGCACAAGCACGTGTAAGGTGGTCAGTGGAATATGAGTGAAAGCTGTTGAACAGTAGAACAGCTTCAGAGCTTCCTACTACAGAAAAAGATTATACAAGAAGCAGAACTCAGTAGGATACAGTTTTGTAAGCCACACTTTCTTGAAAGATTGTATTGGGAAAGATAATTCAGAAGTATCATAGAGATTTTCCCAGGTTATTATATAGTATAGTATCTCATTCAGTAAGGAGTAATTCAGGTTCCAGGGAAAGCTCATGTGAGTATCACAGGAAATCACACATTTTTATTAAGTGCAATTCTACAAGAGTGTTAGTTCAGTTTAATGTATAAGGAGCTGACAAAATATTCATGTTGTGAGTATCATTCTCAAAAGACCAAAGAACACAGAGATTTCATTAGATTGAATACATGCCAGTAAAGTGATTGCAGGCTGTGCCCAGAGGCATAACACAACAGAAGATGTTATTCCCTCTTTCACAATTATTACACTTCCTACACTGAGACAGGGTGTCAAGGGATTCCTTGTACCCTGTGAGCATGGAAGATGGCAGATAGGAAGGGAAGATTTCACTAACTCTGTAGCAAAGAAAAATAGAAATGAAAATTGCTAAAAAAGAACAATTTGAAATAACTGAGATCCCCTGAACATAGCCTGAGGTATTCACTGGTCATCTGCATATGCCCAGTGTGACCTTAATTCCTGAGTTCAAATTGAGAACAAGGAGTTTAATACAAAGAACAGTGAGAAACACATGAAAAACACTGGTAAAGGCAACTGACTAAGCTGAATTCCCCTACAAGGAGCATGAAAAAGCAGTCAACACCAGACTTTTTCATCAAGGAAAAAGTTGCAGTCAGCTAACTTGAAACCAGAAAGGACAGTATCTTAGTTATATAAACAGAAGAAGGCCTCCTGATGTCTGAAATGGACAGGACTTTCACAAATCCTGTAGGTAGACAATTTCTGCCTGCAACACTGTGTGCAGCGCAGAAATGAAACAGCAGGGCACAGTAATAGTGACACACACCACATTAATTGTAGGATCCACAGTTTGCTGGGTTTAAGCAAAATGAGAAAAGGAAATGCTGCTGACATCAGGATTCTGGGGTTATAGGGGTTCTGCCCTCACCCAAGACTAACAGACTGGTTAACAATAAAAAGGTCAGCTAAGGGAAAAAAAAAAAAAAAAAGAGAGAGAGAAACTAGTAACACCGACTACATGAGCAACTGGAAAAAGACTGGAAGAAAAAGGCTGTGGAAATGCTTATTCTAAAATTATTCTACACTATGCTGGTCAGGAGTTTTGTGCTCCTTTACAAAATTTTGGTGGACTTTGATGGACTCTGAATTAAAGACAGTGCTCCAGCATTGTCTTTAAGGAGCTCTATCTGGCTGTAATACAGACTAATTTTTTCAGTCAAGAGTCCAGATACAGTGAATGTAAGGTGCAATATAATATGCTTACACTATTGTGTAAGCAAGTAACAAAATTCCAAGTGAGGCACACATTATTACTCAGAAATTGTTGGTCTTCTTGTTACTATCTAAGCCAAACACAGTCAAAATCTACCTGAGTTTTTTTGTATTTGTTCTTCTCTTCTTTCTCCCTAATGCCCCAACTATGGAGGTGATTAAATTTTTCAGCCAGACCAACCTGCCATTCAGAACAACCCAACAGGGTCAGGCCATGATAGGCGCTGCCAGGCAGATAATGGCTCCACCACCAGGTGGCTCCGAATGGGATTCACAGCTGAGGCGTCAGATTTTGAAGAGCATTTCAGGTTTTTAATAGAAGTGAACTCAGAAGATGTCTCATGGATGAACAGTAATCAATTTGTAGAGCAGTCTTGCCTCTTAACTACTAAGATTTACCTACTTTGTCTAAGGCTTTGATTGGATGGGCACTTGAATGTAGCTAATGTATATTTCAGAGGGAAGCAAAACTCTGGGATTTGGAATTGTGAACCTATTATAATTTTGAACACAAATTATACTTAGCTGCACACATGAAGGAAACTATGAATAATCTTTATGGTTTGGAGAAATATTTAAAATTTCATGAGAGTGACTAGAAAGATTATATTCTAGTCTCAAAAGAGGCTAGCACATCTAGGATGACTTGCTTCTGATTTTAAGCTTCTTTATTTGCAGGTCTGCCTCAATACAGCTGCTAATTTTATATCTTTGTCTATTACATATGCTTTCATTTAGAAACATATTAAAAAATGCAATCATATTAGTATACTCTAAAGGAAAGGTTGACAGCTGCTTCTAAGAGCAACTACTTATACAATGGATGATGGATTGTTTGGGTTTTTTTCTGTATTTGGACCTAAATTCAAATACATAGAGAGAAAATATGTCCAAAGTCAGTACAGGATTGCTGGAATGTATTTTAGAGGAATGAATTTTAGAAGCATTTATTTTTAAACAATAATTGACACTATAATTCATCTGTAGTCATAACAGTGATTAACATGTTTAATAGCAATGTATTAAAGATGCAGATTTTGTGGTTTTCCTTTACTCTGCCAGAGTCCTAATTCCTCCTGGATTTTGCAAGAGTCTTTGGAATAATTTTTGGCAATAAGTAAATCCTAGAGCAGGAAAAGGGAAAAAATTTACATTTTCCAGAAGTATTATGCAAAATTCAATGCCCTTACCAATGTAAAGACAACAAAAAGTTTCAGACATAAAAAAGATTCACTGCTGTAGCAGCAGCCCTAGCATGAAAGAGCACCTGTGTGGCTCTGCACTGTGGGTCTGCCTTAAGATGACAACCTGCATATTCTGTTAGAAAACAGCTGTATGTCTTCAGCCATCCTGTCTAAACTTCATTATCCTTTTTTTTTTTTTAAGGGTAGACACAAGGTAATTTAAATGACTAAATTTGATTTAAATTACCAAATTTGAAGGAAAAGAAAAAAACATTGTCTGATAATAACATAACATAGCATAGCTAATATAATTATCTGATTACTAAACCTTGTATAAAATTTTGTTTAATATTAGCTAAATATTTCATCCAAAAATAAATTATAAATGAGACTATTATGAATATTGTGAAGCCATCTAAAACTGACTCATTTCAGTGCCAGTGTGGCAGCGTACCTTACCAAATTTAGAAAAATGATGCAGGCAAAGAACCAATACTACAAATTCTTTGTTAGCACATGCTGTTTCCTCCCTACCTAACAGTACCTTTTACACTAAAACACAAAAGGCTTCATTTTCAGAAGTGACAAGCAGCTCTGGGTGCTGAATCATAGATGGACACAAAGAAGCTTTAGCAGTGTTAAGTGTCTGTCCCAACAGCTGCCGCTTTAGCCTGGAATAAAGGCTCTCAATCTCTTCAACATCCTCTGTTCTGCCTTCAACCAGTGCAAAACACCCTTGCAGAACTGCACACAAAGTGCTGATCATGCAAACCCCATGTCTGTGCCGTCCTTCACCCAGAAGCATAACCCCCTGAGTAGCGCACAGGTATGAGATTTCTCTGAGCAGGGCACAAGGATGTGTTATGGATGAGAAGGATCCACAGGAGTAAGAGACAGCACTTCAGCTATGTTTACAGTCCTCCAGTATGTTCTCAGAGACTTTGTACCAAATTTATTCAACATATTTCAGTGCTCAGTTCTGATTTTTCCTTTGAAAACTGTGAATTTAAGCAAGATTAAAATATAATTCCTATGATGTTTTCTCTTTCCTCAGTAAACTTCCTGAGAGTCCCCTACCAAAGTATCTCCTCCATAAAACCCAAGATTCTAATATTGAGTGTAAAGGCTCATGCAAAGGGATAAGAAAAGAAAGCCATTATCAGTAACTTCAAAAAGCAAGAGGAAGAAGATATAAAAAATGGAGCATGTTAGAAGTTTTATTCTCTGATCTACAATGGTGAATGCACATCTCAGATTTTTCCAAAGCCAACAAAATACGCCATTTATCCAACCTCATCCCTCCTATAAAACTTCTCTCTGCCAATGCTGTCTGGGTCTTCCCCAGTCTGGTCTTTCCCTCACTAAAGCCCTCACTTTAAATCCCTTTTCCATTTCCCTATTCCATATTTGCCTATTCCAGCCACATAACTTTAATGCTCCAACTTTGGCTCACACTTGCACCCTACCATGCCACGTTACCTCTCCTACCCCTTACATGTCAAGCAGCTCCTTCTAAGCATCTCTATCCTTGTTCTCCTCTTCACCTCCCAAAGACTTCACTCTATATTAAAGCAGAACTGCCCTCAAGTACATGCTTTTCCTCAGCCTGAAATTGATTTAATTAATGTGAGTCAACTAACTAGACTGGGTATCTAGCAATTCCTGAGATTTAATGTTAGCAAATAAGAAGAGGAAAGTGGCACATTCTGCAGTGACAATAAAATACAACAGCAGCTTTTCTCTGTCAGCCTAACTTCTATCAGGGTATAAGTGCGGCCACCACACAGGAAGCAATGACACAATACACTAATTTTGTCTTCTTTAGCATTCTGCAAATTCTAACACTGAAAGTTGCCTGTATACTGCACACCAGAGTGTCCTGGAAGTTTCCCAGTGAGAAGATGTTCTTGCAAATAGAAGCTGTGAAACGGTTTTGGAAATGAAGTGTTAAATTATAATTGGCATTTCTGCTGTCTTTGATAGCAGCATAATATTGCTGGAGACACTACCACAGATGTGTACTGGAAGAGATTTTAAGAGTATTTTCTATTCTGATTTTTTTAAAAATGCAACAATCAGAAAAGCCTCTAAAAATGAAAAAGCAGGACAAAAAAACCAGGATGTTCTAGTGGCTTTTACAGAAAAGAAAAAACCCTATTGCAACAGGGAGCACACAGCACAAGAGCTGGCCTAGTAAACACAGCAATGTTCCATCATGTGCCCAAGGCAGGCAGGCTTGCTCCAGGTCACTCACCAAGGCAGCCCCTGTGCCTGTTCCTATGGAGAAGCAGCACTGAGCACAGCACTGTCCTCTCTCAGGCTGCTGGGGTTAAGGACTGTCCTTATGCACATCAAAGGACAAGATCTATTGGTGTCACACAGCTGGCCGCTACTCCAATGTGCATTTCAAGAGAGGGAACACCCCACGCTTTCCCACTCTTCTGCAAGAACAAGTATTTTCAAGTCCCTGCTTGACTAGCTAAAAAAAAAAAAAATCGTTCAATCAATATCTGGCAGTGTTCACACACAGTTTTGTGATCCATTGAGGACTCTTGATTTTTTTCATCTCATTCCTGTTAATTCCATTTTCTCTGTGCCTAATACACTGGTACCTTTCTTTCCTGGAGCCTGTTCCCTTCATCATCTTTACAGCAGACAGAGAGACATTTAGGTCACTCCAGATGAACTAGGGGTACCACACCCACTACCTAGGTAACAACACAATAGTTGTTTCTCTTAGAAACACTGAGTTTATAAGAGAATATACAGGCACAATTTCAGGTATAGTAAAGATGAAAGGCATAACATGAGAACACTCAAAGGACCTGAGAAAATGGAAGATGAGAGGATATTTCTCAGAGACAGGGAGGTAAATGAGCACTTTGCTTTCTATTTATATTTTGTTAGCCCTCTTTTCTCAGTTTATGGAACAATATTTGTCCATATTATGGTCCTTTTTTATTACATAATTAATAGTACATATGCTACATTAATCTGCAATTGCTTTAAGAACATAGCAAAGATACTAATCAGCATTGTGCTCCCTTGTGCTCCCAACATTTTGGTTTGTGTTTAACCAGCTCCTTAGCTGGTAAGTGGACAGAGTAAGTTCCCCATCACTGCTCAAATAATAATGCTATACAACTATGTAAGAAGATACATGGCAATATCCAAGCACAGCAATGCTTTTACTATGAAAATCACTATCAGTAAAGGGACAAGCACAGCCCTTTTTCTGCAAAGCCTGAATAATAAAGGAGCTTTGTCTAGGAAATTCAGAAGAGACTTGAAGGGAAATAAATTCTGCAGTTAATCATTCATCTTGGAGTGTCTGCTGAGCAGCTCTGCAGCCCACTCTAAAGCCTTTCAGCTGTGGCAATTACTACAGGGTGTTAGACCCATGGGTCTGTACAGCTCTGATTTTGCTGGTCATGTCCATGGCTTGCACTGTTCAACTGAATTTTCCCCAGCACAGCTACACAGAGAAAGGCACTCAGGATTACCACGCTACAGCATGCATGCATATCCTGTCCATATGCCAATCTGTACATCTTCCTGTTTTTCTCTTTCCACATCTAACTGTCTTCAGTGACTAGCAAGACATTCCCCTTCAGGATATTGTCCTGAACAAGCAAAGATTAGCTATGGAAACTGCATGCATGATAAGGACACCATATAAATGAATATTATTCCAGCAACATTAACTTAATTATTTTGATAACATTGGAAAGGTTATGTCTCAACTTTTACAGAGACAAGCTCTGTATATTTTTAGAGGGCAAAACAACCAGAAATCTTTGGTGTGCTCTTCAATATAGTATATAAAAGGTTTATGGATTTCATCAAAACTGGTTAGTTTATTGTCTAGACCACAGATTATTTTTCATAAGATTTTTGTCATATCTGTGAGCTGTTTTGTAATGATGGATGAGACTATTGTCTTAAAATCATCATTTTCTGTAAGCAGGGAAACCCACTGAACCCTGTCAGATGGAATATCGCCTTCTCCCCTGAAGCCTTATAAACTAAGGGCATAATCCATTCTCACATGGGTATACAGGAGTCCAGGACCAAGCTACACTTAACTAAAGGGTTGTTATACAGGGATAGAATATGAATTATACAGTTATAATAGGAGTTTCAAAGTTTTGCTTGCAAAAGCTGAAATTGTTACTGAAACATTATACCAACCACAGGCTTTGGCACTCAAATCAAAGTTGGTGATTTCAGCCCTTCTAAGGAATGATGTTTCTAGAAACAGTGTCTGTCATTGTTAGTTTTGTTTTTTCATAAAATAAGAACAGTGGATCATGTGAAGGCGTAAGTGTCAAGTAAAATCTATGCTCAGTTTACAAAGAAGCGAAATTGTGTCCCTTCTATAATTTCAGTCCAAATGCTAGAGCTTAGCAAGCCATACAGTCAATTATATGCACAGAAATAAATCACAGTTTCAGGTATAATGACAAGGAGCACAAATATACAGGAGATTGGAAAACGTGTAATCACTCTCTTCTGTAGAAAAATTAAAAACACTTATAGTAATGGACTGCCAAAGGTATCAACAATTTTCACTTTTATCATTTATCACTTAGAAAAATCTGCTTGCTGCTTCTGTCTTACTCTACATGACTTCAGAGTTAAAAATTAAATATGCAGCTTCACATTTCATTTTTAACAGTTAATTGCTGCATAAGTACACAGCATAAAGCAAAGCATAGACACTTTAAAAACCACAATGGTTCCAAAATATTCAGTTGCCTCTTTATTTACATTTCTTATGCAGTAGAGACATTTGAAAGACCTACTCTGAAGTGACTCTTTCTACAGTAAGGCAAAGTTAAATTTGCCTAGACAGCATCTGAACAAAAAATTTAAACTCCTCATCATTTTGAAAGCAATAGAATTGACATTTATTGCTGTGCCATACCAAACTACAGCCCCACCTCTGGATAACAAAAGACTACAGGGTAGATGGATGCTTTAAGAGCCTTCCCTGGAGCCCTCCAGTGTGTACTGTGTTGTCTGTTTAGATTATAAACTCCTGAAAATGCCTGGACCTGAACATTTTTTCTGTGTTTTGTGCAGATCTACTTCTTATGGTGTTTAGAATGATCATCACGATTAATCCATAGATAAACTACCCTAAGGAAGCCAGTGCTGCCTGCCCTGCAAGAGCACGGCCTCAGATGTGGCACAAATACCATTTGCTCTCCGTTATTTACAGCGCCTGTTATGGCTCCCCAGGGAGACATGAGTCCAATGCCCAAATTCATGGGTCATGCCGGGGAGGCAAGCACCAACTTTATTAGACTGTGAATTAGGCCACTGATCTGTAACACCCACAAAGCTTGCATGCTGATGAGATATATATATATATCTCATCAGCAGACATCACTAAACCCTTGCCAACTCTCCTGACCAAAGCCACCCACAGAACAAGCCAGAACACTGCACTGCACAGCAGTGCTACCTCTCCCCTTGGTGAATCTGTAGAAAAACTGAGTCATGTCATACCAAGTTCAGCCCTTTCAATATTAAAAACCAAGACAGAGTAATGCATCTCAAATTATCTAATGACCACACACTAATGTGATTTTCCCTGTCTACTGCTTTCACAATAACTGAAGCAATAGTCACTTCAGCAATGGAAAAAAAAAAGAAATAAAATAGCCAAACAACTGAAAAATATCTAGGTCACTACCAACTAAAAGATTAACTTTATTCTTAGTATCTCGACCTTTTTTTTAGTTAATTTGATGGTATGAAATGACATTATTGACACATGGCCATTGTGCATACCCAGCCACATGTGTCTGTGGGCAGTGTATGGACGAATTGCATGGCCAGTGTTATAACACTCAGACACCAACTTACAACTAAGCCATAGGTCTTTTGTGTAAGTTGATGGACATTTTTTGAAAGGTGAATGGCAGAGGTAAGTTTCCCTTTTTGCCAAATATATATGGCTCCTGTTCTTTGGTATTTATACTTATGGAACGTGACTTTCAAATAACTTCACCTGGGAAACAGCAAATTAGCTCTGTCTGCTAACTGGCTGGAGTAAACAACCCATCTGTAAAGCTTTCCTTGAGCAAGGGGTTTCTTTTCTGTTTGTTCTTAAAAGGAAATGGAAGCATAGAAAAAAAACAATCCAGAGGGGGAAGACACCTGCCAAAGGAGATACATATGTGTATTGTACTGACTGTTAGGGTACTAAATTCCTGGCAGGGCTCACATGGATGTCTTTCTCTGTGCTCTCTCTAGCACTAAATCTTATTTCCAATGTTTAGAAACAAGAATTGTAATATAATTTGTGAATAAAATCTCCTAAGAAACCCAGCAGAATTTTCCCTGGTGGTATTGCGCCGGCCATTCCACATATGACAACATACAGTTTGAATTACAAATTAATGTCATGTATGAAAATAAAACTAAGTCTAATTCTCACCTGTATTGGGTTTGCATGGCAAGGTTTTGGTGTGTTACAGGGGTAGCTTCTGTGAGAAGGTAACAGGAGCTTCCCCCATGTTCAGCAAAGCCAATGCCAGCCCCAGGAGAGACCCACTGCTGGCCAAGGCCAAGCCCTATCAGTCACTGTGGTGGCATCCAGCCAGAGTCAACTCACCATATCACCCTGGTACCATTTACACACCCAGTAGTCTTTACTCATACATTACAGTAACAGTTACTTCAATCAATACTGAATACCTAAAAAATCTATTTTTAAAAGTCTCTACAATACTTAGAAGGCTTAACATATCTGTTTTAGTAAATAAAAAAAATAATAATTGCTGTTCTGAGTAGTAAAATCCACTCACATTACATTGCACATATATAAACTTGCACAAAAGAAATTTTCAAGAGAGGAAGGGAGAATTTCTCTCCTGCTGCAGAGCTGTGAGTCATGAACACTTCCAATAGTCCACATTCAGTTGTTTAATCTCTTTTTCACAAAGGAACTAATTTCAGCCCAGAATTTAGACAGATGCTTAATGCTCTGTTAGATTGTTCCAATACAGCTAGAAAAACAACTATTTACTCTGTGTCATGTTTGAGTTCCATAGTATTCATGTTCTAGAAAAAGATAATGAACTTCTAAACACTTTCCAGTAAATGTTACTATCATTTTAGGCCTTCCTCAACAGGAATATTCTACAAGCTCCAGATATGTCAACCAAAATTTTGTATTAAATTTTATTTTTCAACAATTTAAATCTACTGAACTAACACAGAATATTCCAGGTTAATAGTATGCCCTCTTTCACACTGAGCATGAACAGGTCAACACAGAAACTTCAAAGGCCATCTTGAAATTCTCTAGCATCAGCTAGCAAGAGCTATTCTTGGCCTTAAAATATGATGCCAAAACTGCTCAAAACAATGAGGATTCCCCAGGATCAGGCAGGAACCTTATCTTGTCTTTGGGATGAAGGAAGCATATAGAGTCAGATGGGAGGAGGAACAAAACAATCTAATAAATGGAAAAGGTGTAGAGACAGGGACGCTGATTTCAGACAGTGTAACAGTTCCTATAGGACCAGTTCAGCTGCCTCCACAAAGGAAAGAGCTGGAACCCCCCCTGCCTTCTACAGAGGTCCAGTTCAGCTCCTGACTTCTACCCAAGTCAAGCAAGGTCTGTAGCTGATATATATTTTCATCTGCCTACTCAGTGTATGAGTGTCAAGAGGTTCATTCCACAAAATTTCTGAAGAGCTATCAGACCTACCAATCACATTCCAAATTACTTCATGGAATGTGACAAAATCAAAATAAAAGAGGAGAAAATAGATGAGTGATGCAAGACACTGCCACAGAGAATTGTCAGAATGCAACTGGGGATTTTTTTTCCAATTCCTTTAATTAGCCTCAACTTCACTACAGTTCAAATTAAAGTATCACCACAGGCTATTGATCCCAAGCAAAATTCAGATTTCTAAAAAAAAACATTTGCATAAAACTACACATATAAAATACTTACTTAAACAACTACTGCATCTTGAAAGATAGTAATTGAGAAATACAAGTACCTGTTGTCCCCACGGGCAGGATCCTTGGGTTTAGTATCACTGTCATAAACAAAACGCTCTTGGGAGATGACTATGATGTTGTCTGTAGTTTCATTTCCCAAGATAGTGATAACAGGATAACCCATCTGTAGTGTCCACTGATCCATTACCTCTTGGATATTTACAGATTTTCCAACCCTTTTTAAAGCCTTGGAAAAAAAAGAAAAGTTTCAATACACTGAAGGAGTATCATTTTTTTATCTTTTTTTTTTTATCATTTTTTTGTCCCAGGATCAAAACTGTTTTTGGAGGGTAAAATAAACATCACACACGTATGCAGATACACACACACTTACACCCAACACACAGACACTACATAATTGAACTTAAGGCTCCGTGTATCTTTAAAATAAATGTTGAGTAATCTTAACAGAGAGGAGAGTGACAGTCAGACAGTCATGTTTTCCACATCATTCAAGTACTTCTGCTGAAATAGAAGAAATAATCTGCTTTACAGGATTTTAACAAGGGCCACAGAAATACAGGGTAGCTATTCTTAACCAGCTAAGGTTAAAAAAGACAATGTTAGTTGATCTAGGCACTTATAATAAGGCATATTTGAAGGGCCTTAATTTCTAAAAATATAGTGCTTCTCTGTTCTGAAAATCAAAATGACTAGTTATTTGAAAATACTGTCCCTTATATCCAAAGTGAGGCTATGTATACCAAGATATCCCCTGCTGCTTCATAAACTGCACCTGTTAGAACACATGGAGGACTAATGTGTTCATATTTGATTCCATATGTCAATAAAAATGCTGTTTTACAAGTGGATTTTTGTCTGAAACACAAAGAGATACTACAGCATCGTGGGAGATGAGACTGCATATGAGGAGAAAGAGGCATCATTTGTTCTGCAGCGACAGACATGCTCCTAGCTGTCGAACAGTCCAAGATCACAAACTGAGCAATCTCTGATGAACACAAGCAAAAGATGTCTTCAGAACTGAAGCTGCAGTTGCACTGCCCTAGGAACAAAGGGGCTGGCAACAAATGCATTTACAACTGAGGCAAACAGAATTATTAGCTGCAACAGTAGATATGAGCATACAGTATAGCTACAGTGGTTATGGACCAGAATACAGTCTCATTTTTGTTCCACTTCATTAGCTGCAGATTCTGCTGCTCTTTCAAGACAACATTCATTCCTCTGACCTCCCATGGCCCAGAACTGTCCCAGAGGCTTTAACAGAGGCGGGAAAGATTTCTTGTGGTGACATTCAGCTACAGATTAAGACACAGATTTAAAAGCCTGACTGTATGTTACTTGTCTCAACTCTCATTAGCAGTCAGTACAGACATAGGACTTGGTTCAGTTGCCCACATGTGTGTGAATAATGACATTTGACCTTTACCAGCTACTTCAGAAGAGCAGAGATTTCCCCATGTATCTGATGCTAAATTGGTTAGACACACATGAATGTCTTAAACATCCTACTGTACCTAATCTGGCACTAGTTGCCTATATTTGAACAATTATCTCAAGTCTCTAGACAACAGTCAGTGGTTCAGGCTTATTATAAAATAATCATGTAGTGGCTAGCCAACTGAATTACTTTCTAAGCTCTGCTGACTATATTGACTAGATTTCTGGGAGTCCAGTTGTTCCTGTTCACTAGTGTCAAATGACATGTCCTAAAATACTCAACGCATTCTTTCAGAACCATTGTATCTACAACAGACGTGCTTCTCAGGTGGCAGCTGGAAGCCAGGTAGGATAAATTAAGGTAAAAGCTGTTAAAAGTCTGTGAATCAGCAACTGAAGACTCAGTGAGAAGAGCAGGATCTTGGACATCTAGTTTACATGTATACACCTGCTTGTCTAAATGTCTTGACCTCCAGCTAAATCCTAGTTTTGATGTCAATAGTTAAAACTAGATTGTCATGTTTTGTATGGCTTGAACTGGTACCTGTGCCAAAACTCTCTGACTGTACTCCACATTGTCCTCCACTCAGTCTATTTCTGGGGAAGACTCAGACTAGCTCAGACTAGTCCCACAGGGGAGAAATTCAGGGACACTTTGCTCATCTTACAAATGATGAGCCATTGTGGAGCACTAGACCAGGTTCTAGAACTCAAGCCAAGCCTGGATATATAAGTCTCTACAGCATGACAAATATTACAGTAAATAGTTCTCTGTTTACATCATACTTTGAAGCTTTAATACTTTTGTCCTTCACAAAAATCTTAACTCCATACAAAATCACAGACGCATGTGATGGAAATGCCAAAGCTCAGCACTTTCCATGTGTTTCATATATTCTAACATAAAAAAGAACAGAAATGCTGCAGATCTCATCTTTTTAATATGGTTTCCTAGTTTAACTCAAATGAAATTTCTTTGCATCAGTTTTGATACTTGCTCTGTGGTTTGAAGATCTCAGAGTGCACTATTCACTCCTGATCTCACCAAGAAAAACACCATAGCAAATTCCTATTTCTCCCACAGTGCAATAGATTAAAGCATTTTACCTTTGACAATGTGTTCCAGAGATCATTTCTGGCTGCATTGCCATACTTGTGAATGGTTAAATAGTCCTACAGAAATAAAATAAAAATAAAAATCAGTATTAAAATACATAGGCCAAACAACTAGAGTGGTGCAACCCTGCTATTAGGAGTTAAATCACATCAATGTTTGCATTTGTTAGAAATCTAGAAATACACAATATGTTTATCCTAAGGGAATAAATAAACAGTTTCTTAAGCTACTTTGCAATGCAAAAATTGTTGCTTAAAATTAAATGCTCTTCCTTTTCTGTGTAAGTCATTTTATAAGCTAAATATCTTTAATATATATAATATAAAGCTAAATATCTTTAATATATATCTTTAGAATACATGTCTAATCTTGGGAAAGGTTTCTAGGTAATTTTCAGCAGTTCCAGTTGCTATTTTAGCTGGTCATTCTGCTTTGTCTAGTGTCAAAAATTTGTGCACTTGGATGACAGTTGGATTCATTACAGAAGATTTAACTGAGCAATAGTCCATCTGAACTCAAAACTCTTATCTAGGGAGATCCTGGCCCCCCAGTGTCAAAACACATAATGCTGGCAACTAGGGCTGCAACAGGTTATCACAAAGGCTCTCCACAACAGGGAGCAGCGGAGGACATATGACAGGAATCCGACTCCATGCTTGTGCACAGGAACTTACACGTGTGTTTTCAAGACACCTGTGACTCAGAGTCTGAGGAGGGTCTAAACTGAATAAGCTTTCACTTATTCCACCACAGTTTCAATAGCTGAAGGTCCATAACACCAAGAAAGATAATTCTCAAAAGCTTCCATCATATTACAATAACTTCCAAAATTAATAGTTTAAGCATACTACCAGCTTGGGTCTAGGTCTTTCACGCACAAAATACTTGCTTTTTAAAATGACTTCTGGAGAGACAACACTGTTGTTTCCCACTATTCCATGCCCCTTGACAACAATTCATTCAGTTACAAAAGTGAAATACAGCAGTGATTATTTGAATAATATACATTTCAAGCATTTGATTGGGAGAATTAAGTGAAAAATACAGATCAGAGGTTGTACATCAACTGGTTCTCCTACAATTGAATTTCTACCATCTTCACTTTACACAATGGTAGAAGACAAACCCTAATTTACTGCACAATGATAAAACTAGGACAAATTTGCTGACTGTGTTATCTGTGCTTTGTGTGAAGTAAGATACTTTGGGAATAATTAGTATTTGGAAAGCAAATTTTCTGATACACAAATTGTAGCACCTGTGACAGATTTAGCTTTTGTCAGCCAACTTATAGTGAAACAAACAACAACTCCCATTTAATCACAGACTAAGAAGGCTAAATGAGAACACTGACTCTTTAAATGCAGTGCTGAGTCTTAACAATGTCATGAGACTAACTCAGAAAAAAGACAATATTATACAGGCTGCCCCTATAGCACACTCTGTTTCCATTTTGTCTAAAAATACAGAACCATTTAAGGCACAGTGAAACATTCAATAGCTTCCAAGGCTAAAAAAGCTGAATTGCAAATTAGAAAGCTAAAATGGGAATAAACAAAAGTGGGACAAGGTAAATAAATAACAACAGATATATAATCCACATTTTAAGCAATACTAGATAATGCTGCATATATTGGTCCTTCAGAGAGAGGCTGTTAGAATCATTAGAGAGCAAAAGAAAATGGGTGGAATACTTGAGGACTTCATCCAGGCAATAATCCTGCTTACCACTCTACCATTAGACATTATATTTGACTTCTACATTTTGTGTTCAGAAAGACTGTAGAATTTAAATGCTTCTGCCTTGTCTTTAGGGTTTGGTTTTGTTCGTTTTTTTTCCTCCCAACACATGGATTGGGTGGTTCAAATGTGGCTTGTCACTCAGTTAAAAATTTATTATCCTCCAATCTAACATGTTTAGCTCACAAAGAAAAACAAAAGCAATCCTAACCTTTACCATGAAATAAGAATACACAATAAGAAACACAATGTCTTGGTACGATCCTTGTACCATACAGCCTAATCATCAATTTTTTCATTATTTCACGAAAGTTGCATCAAGAGCATAAACACAACATAAAACTAGAAGTGTTATCAAACACATGCACAAAAAGCAGTCCTAAGTGACAGTGTGTCAACATAGGCTTTCATTAGTAAACCGACATTGCAATCTCAAATCTGAGTGTGCTTTCAAAAGGCACAAGAGCAAAAGGCTTCTGAAACAGGTCTCATCAAATATCCTCTTATTCCTAGCCTCATATATATTTTTTTCAACAATAACCAGTAGAAAACACCTGGAAACAGTGTAAAACTAGAAAAGCATACAGTGGTACCTCCCACAACTGCTCTTCCATCACTCAGCACTTCACAGAACCAGAAATCCTAAGCAGATTAGTATCCTTGCATTTAATAGTTATCTTCTGTGAATTCGGCTGGTTGCTTTCTGAACAAATCAGCATTTGCAACCTTATGAAAAAGCATTTCTCACTTCAGTGATCTGTTGTGTGATACCTGTTCCAAATACCTGCCTGTCTGCTGGTTTCATCTGCTGCTTCCTACTTCTAGCATTAGAAGACACAGTGCATTACTGTTCCCCACTTCACTCTCCCCAAGCCACTCGTGTTTTTCCAGATCTTTATGGAATGTGTACAGCCTTTATATTGAGAACTCTGCCACTCCCAGCTCTGCTGCAAAGTTATATTGCCACCCCAGCTGCTGACTCCAAAAGTAGTTTGGATAGCTTCTGACCCTGCCTGAACTTTCATTACCAGATGATGAGTCTCACTTCCTCTTCCACTGACAGGCATTCAGCTTAAAAAGGAAAAGACATATCAGCATCAAATACATATTAGGAAATAGTAAAATAGGAGCCAAAGATCTATACGTACCCTGCTTGTCTATTCTAAGGATGGAACAAGCAGGAATCAAGAATCAAGAACAAGAATCCATTTTTCCTCCTGGGGACACATATCTAAGTCTTAAGCAGCTTGCAGAGGGGCAGAATACATGCTCTCATTCACTGTAATTCTCCAGGGCTGGAGTATTAGCCATCCCTTTGCCTGTACATTTAATAGAAAAACCAAAGCAAACAGAACAGAGATGCAAGCCACAGAACAGAAAAGGAGGATGACACTGAAAACACAGCTGTCTGAATCTAAGCTGTGCTCAGCACAGCTCCAAAGGAGGCAAAGTGACTTAAAGCCACTTATTCATAAACACATATGCCCAAAACCATCTGGCTGCAAGGCTGCTTCCCATCATAAACTTGCAAGTCTATCACTGACAAAAGCTGTTCCATTGACTGGAGTATGCTGGAGCATGAAGATATGCATTAGCCACCTCCCTGTCAGCTATAGCCCTAAGTGTATGTGAGCACAAAAGATGGCAGGCAAATCTCTTTAACAACTCAAAGACTCAAGAGTGCTCTTCTACAACTCTTCCATTCTCCTTCACTGTAATGCTGTCTCTAAAGTTTTTCATTGTCATGAAGAAAGTAGGAAGAGTTCACAGACCCTAGGGCACTGTCACACAACATGAAAATTAATCAAAAACACACAACCAAACATAATTAGTTGGGTTTATATTTTCAGCACGTGTCCTCTTGTGATAGTCTTCCTAATATTTTCACTTTAAAACATGAAGCCACTCTTTGCCAAAAAGAATGATGGAATGTGATCCATTCACATCTATTAATAAAAAATTAATCAGACAATGCAGTTTTCTAACATGTTTTAGCAAGTCTTAACATTAAGGAAATAAATAAATAAATAAGCAACTAAGTATCCTGACTCTGTGATACCATGAAAACAAAGTCCATTTATTGCACAACCAAAGGATAAGATCCTTCCAAAAATCCCAACAGACTTAGACTACAGTATAATGTGTTATCAAACAGTAATCCTAATCCCCCCAAAAAAAAGAATTAAAAGGCTCAATGCTTTTGAAATTATTTCTTGTAAACTGGAGAAGATAGATTGAACAGTAGTAGGAACAGTGAAAAATGCTAAAAGATTTTGAAAGATGGTTTCAGTAATGCTGTACTGATTAAGCTTTCAGATCTTTTATTGTATTAGATATTTTTAAGAAAAGGAGATTATTTAAAAGGGAAAAGTCTTTCATTTCTTTGCAATATTGCCTATTAAAAAAGCCTCTTGGTTGCAAAATAAATGAACTACCCCACTATCCAAACATGATAATGTTCACAACTAACAAAAGGCAGTGACTGATAAATACAAAACAGTTAATACCAAAAAGTTAAGCAAGTATAGAGGAGGAGTAAGTCTCCAAACATGTGCCTTAGTTTCAGGGGAGATTTTACATCTATAAACAGAAACCAAAATATCAGACCTAGGACTAAATTCCTTTCTCAGTTAATCAGTATGAAGCTGACTGCTCAGCTGAAGGAACAGCTCCAGACTTACATGAGTGATGCTGAGATCTGAAACAGATTGAGAAACTTCATTTTTCTCCTAAAGAAAACTGGAAAATTCCACTATAGGAGGGAGGGAAATGTAGCAAACTATTTTCATCTCCAATTCTTGTGTCTATTTTTCTTCTTTCCCAAGGCTCAGGTAACGCAGACCTGCCTCTACCTCCCATTTTTTGTATTTCATTCCTACTCCTCAGTACACATCCTCCTCCCTCTGGCCTACAATATGTTCCTGTTCAGTGCTTTTATACATGACTGCTGTAAATCACTGAAGATTTAACGCTACAAATAAAAACATTTACTTCAGGTAGAAGTCAGTCTCTAAGGCTCCAGGTATCAAATCCAGCATGTTTATTTTCCTAGAAATTTATATACCTAACCTTAAGCCACAGACACCATCTGACAGATGCTGACTCTGACTATAACATGATCCTTTTTCCTCCCTTCCTTCACACTGCTAAAATCAAATCTGCTACCACACATTATCTTAATAATGTCTAACATTCAAATAAAAAATCTTGGGCCGGGGTCAGAGTAGTGCACATGGGCACAAAGGTGAGCGACAAACAAAAGGGAGTGAGAACCAGTGGTAAAGGACTACCAGCATGATACAAAACTCTGAACATTCCCATAAGAGAGGAAGACTACTGAATAGAAAAGTTAAAATAGCCAACTACATTTGCAGTATTTTTCAGCTTTACAAGAGACTAATCCTGAAGAAACAGCCGTAAGGAAGAGAAGTAATCACCCTCTTGGCTGGGCAGTCAGCCAAGCAACAAAGGAGTAGGTAAATTCACCTTACTGGTCATGGTCAACACTGTGTAAGGCAAATTAGTTGGGGGTTAACTCTATTTGTGTCAAGAATTAATTTGTACAGTGAGTCAAGCTGCAGAGGTACCTCCAAACTGAAAGAACAGCTGTTATCAGATCAGTTGTCAAAGCACTACTGCAATGCCAGCTATGAAAAAAACTGGAAAACAGGTTTTTCCTGGACAAGTAAGCCAAACAACTGCTTCACTTTCAACATGGTCTTACTAGAAGTGCCCAAAACTGCTTTCAGGCAGTCTAGTAAGAAACTGCCAACATACAGAATATACTAGAGTCATAGAATATATTTTCATCATAGCTTCCACCAGAGGATCAAAAATGTTGATTTTCTTCCTATACTTTAATCTATAATGGCATTAAAATGTTCTTCCTATGAAAACCAAAGTTACTCAAAAGCCAAGAATTTAACTAACTAAAAAACATTTCAACTTAAAATAACAAAAAGGCAGCATCAAAATTATATTGAAATAGCAAGCACATAAGGAATATAAGTAATGCCTGCAGACAGCAGGCCTGACTGTAGATAGCCCTTACCTAGTATTAAAATTATCACATCTGTTACAGTCACAGCATCAAATGCATTCCTGTATCTACCTTGAGCATCACAGTTTGATGATACTTTAGTCGTACAGGCAGACTAAGCAGTTCTCACAATCTTTGCTGTTCCTTGGACCCATGCGCCTGTTTCTGATGCTACTTTTCAGATTAGAACTCCAAAATGGCCTATATAGGAGTGAATCTAGCATTCCCCACTAAGAACACCCTTCCTTTCTTGATCAAGTTTACCAAGGAGGACTCCAAACTCCACTGGAATAAATGAAGTGGTGTTGGGTGGCCATGAATGGAGGAGAACAAGCAGCTGGAGGCAGCATTGAGGAAAACAGAACAGTGGTTTCCTAAGCCAGTGCCCTGTCCAAGTATGTGCCAAGTATTATGAAAGAGACTGGACAGAAAGATACACAGTGGTGATTTCAGAATATAGCTAAGAGAAAGATTATCAGTGCATCACATTTAAGAGGAACAAAATTTCATTTTGAAGTGTATTTCTCTGAAAGTGATGCTCAAATGTTCTTTTCAAATGTTTAAGTAACAGTTGGTAGTGTCATTTCTCATCAATAAGCTAATTTTTATAGTGAATTAGTTAAGCTTCATTAGAAATCATGTGCGGATGCTGCATTCAAAACTGAAGTAGACTAAACTCAGAAACTTAATAAAAACACTACAATCAGAAATCAAAGAAATCAAAAAAAGGAAATAACATTTAACTTCAGTTTTTAAAGTGTCCACATGGGGCTACCATGAGGTTCAACTAATCCAATTATAATTCCCACCCTCTGCAGTTTTGAATGAACTTTTGTATTACCCTGTTTAAAATGTCTACTACCAGGAGCTTCTTAGCCAGCTTCTAGTTCAAACTCACAAATAGGTAAAAAGAAGCTTAAAAAAAAGCCCAAAAGGTGTGCAACATACTTCAAAGCCATCATACAAAAATTCGCTTCAGCTGTGTTTTGCCTTCTCTTTGGGTCACTATTTCAGGGAACACATAAAATCCTAGGGAAGAAACTCAGTGGAATCCTATCACTGTACAACAGCTGAAATTCCAGCCCTTAATTTCCAAAAGGTGCATTTAGACTTTTTTCACGTACAACAGTGATATCATGCTGACAAACCAACAGCAACTGGAAAATATCCAGTTAACATGTAATATCTACAATTAAATCATTATGTCTAAACAGCAAGCTATAACTACTAATCAGAAAGAGTGAAACTGGAACCACACATGGAAATAAATCTTAATTCTCTCTGGAGCCAACGATGCTGAATGGGCCACATAATTATAGCATTTTATTTTGTCCTTTTTCCTTTGTAATTCATGATACTCCCATTGATGCTAACAATAATCAGATCAGCAGATCTGACATTTCTGGCATTATAAGGGCCAATGGGATTTTTAGCATTGATTTTGCGGGAGAAAAATTAGGGCAATGTTGAGAATATCTCATCCATTATATTAGAAGTGTAACATTCATTTAAAGGATCCAGACAGGACCTGTGCCCTGTTATATGCAGGCTGAGACACAGGAGAAGCCAGTAAAAGAAAGCAGGCAAGAGCCATCGTTAAGTCAATGGGATTGCTTTCTTTGGTCTACCCACTGCTGGTTGATAAGAAACCAGTATTATAAATTAGAAATAAGACAACTAAAATCAACATGGCCCTTCATTTTCATTGCAACACAAGAAGAAAAACTTCAAGTGACTCTAAAGAGTTCAATTTTTCAATTAATAATCTTCTGTAGTGCAACTCCATGAACCCAATGTAAATGGGGCATCTAAAACTCAATAAAAATCTGTATTCCGGCAAATTTACAGCTACTTTAAAATATATCCTGCTTTGCTGAGAATCCTTGATAAAATATGAGAAATATTAAATTGAGAGGTTTATTTCCCTTGTAAAATTCAACTTCACCTTTTAGCTATGAATATGAAGAGGAGGGTGGTTCCATTTTGAAACACAGCAGCAGCAGTTGCAGTGTGGTGGCAAAGCAGTTTGTAAGTGAAGTCTAAAGGGAACAGTTAGAAGGATTGCAAAGTTAGTGCATGGCAGAGTCTGATGGTATCTGCTGTGCAGGGAGAAACCTGCTAGTATATGAAGCTTGGCTTTAAAGAAAAATGTATTTGATATATTATTTGGTAGCAGTACTAAAATACTGAGCTAAGGACAAATCCTACAGAATAAAGCACTCTCTGAAATCGAACTGCATACATTTGACTGAATTTGTACATTCATTTAATTCTGTCTTGTCTGGTTGTATAATACACTTTAACCTAAAACCACACATTGCTCAAAAATTATACTTTCAGTGCACACAAAAAAAAAAAAGTGGAAAGTTTTCCAGAGATATTTAGATGGCACATGCTAATAGTGACAGGTTGGCTGCTCATTCCTCTGCATTAATCTGAACTATGACCAAGAACTGCTAACTAGGCAAAATCTCTGCTGTACTTTTCTGTAATAATTTTCTCTATATAAACACCAGACTTGTAAAAAAGTTATTGCTCCTTATTATGAAAAGGTGTCCATAAACCAATCAAGAAAACTCACTGCAAGCATGTCACCGTGTCTAGACCATAAGGACCTGCAACACTCACATATTAACAGTGAATAACAGATAGACAATCAATGAGCAAATGTTTCTCATTTTGCAAAACACCTTTACACAATTCAGTACCTAGAGCTGCACCTTTATTTTTTCCAAAATACAGACACCTTAAAAATCATTAGCCTTTACATCTGGAGACGTGTGTCAAGCTAGCCACAGTAACTTAGCTTTAAATGCATGTAGGGGAAGGAAAAGGAAGAGGAAGGGGAAGAGAAAAAAGGGAGGAGGAAGAGAAGAAAGAGATGATAAAGAAGAAGAGAAAGTTTTCACAACAGCATGTTTTGTCCAGCAGAGATTCAGGATATTTTTTTCTGAATGTCGTCCACTAGACTGAAGTAGATTGATCTATTTATTTAATTTCCAATATATATAACGTGTTAACTAGGAGTTCAATCCTGCTGTATTTGTTCTGAAAATATCCCCACTGACTTCTAAAGAGCTAATGGAAATTCTGATTGCATAAGAGCAGCAAATTCACGCACAAAATTATTCCCTTCCAGTGCCCTGTAAAATCCACTGAGCTGCCTCATAACAACAGAGGTAAGGCTGGCACTGAGCTGCTATCAGGAAAACAGTGTAATTCTATTCCAAAAGAAAACATTTTTCTAAATAGCTGCTGAGTCTGCTGACATTATCTGGAAATTCCTATCTATCACTCTTTCTCTTTATAATTCCTATAATAAAAATGAAAGAGAAAACAGTCATAACTGAATTTCACATGCAACAAAAAGAAGCTCACTGAAGGCACACCAAGTGAATAGCTATGCAGTATCTGTAACATCACTGACTCTAACATTGCCATAAAGGGCAATGCTGTTCCAAGAAAACAAACTTGGTTTATACACAGTGTGTATATTAATTTTTTCTTTTTGTAAAAGCTTTATCGGCACAGCAAATTAACATTTTATCCTAGCTGAAGAACACCATAACTTCCTCCTAATGAAGGCAATACCATCCATAACCTTAACCTTGCTCTGAACCCAGGCCCTAGGGACACTGCTGGCTTTTGAGGTTCAGCAGCAGCCACCCTCACCACATTTTATGTTCTTTGCTGTGACCTCCAATGTGGGCAAAGTGTGTGAACTGAAATCCTGTCTTCAAAGAGTACATCTTAGATAGAATTCTTCTCCAAAATTTTAGTCAACACCAGAAAGTACTGAAAAATACCACTTCTTTTTTTTTTTTTTTTTTTTTTTTAAATCAGTGTGTCCTTCCATCTGCTGTCCCCATGCACTGGAGCACAGCTCTAAAGGTCAGAAGGAAAATGATCTTGTTTCAGGAAAATGCTTTTCCCTAGCACTCTAGCACTGATCACTTAGATATCCCAGGAGCAACAGACACCCTCTCTCTCCCTGCACCGACCGCTCACAGCTGCTTACACTCAGAGGGAGACTCAGGCCCTGAAGCAGAAAGCAAAGAGCCCATGTCTCCCTTCTCCTGGCAACTCCCACAACTCGGGAAGAAAACTATCTGATCCAAATGCTCCGGGAACATAAAGCAGAGCAGAAAGATGGAAAGGAGATAATATAACCTAACAGGAATTTGCAGAGCACCAACGTTATATGGGGCAAAAATCCACCAGCACACATGATGTGTGGCTGCATTATGTTCAGCCTTGCCAATGTTCTGGTTTCAAAAAGGTAATAGTTAAACTGCAGAACTGTAGATAAACCAAATACCCTCACTGCGTCTGTAGATCAGCTTGTTGGATACCAGGACAGCACTGTGGTCTCATTTGTAGCAGAGCTGGACTCTGTGACTGATCCTGATGTGACATCTGTTCTGAATATCTCAAGTGGTTTATAATGCTAAACATTTTAACAGAATATCTTCTTGGGTTTCAAAATAGATATCCAAATTTCATGGCTCTTTTTCATTTTACTCACATTGGTCCAATTTCCCTTCAGATGTACAGGCACTCCATTCTCATTAATCTCTTTAAAGAAATATTAGTTGAATGATCAACATTTTCTGGAGGCTCACCTTGGTGTCCTCACAGGCAGAGCAGCTGCCACACAGTTGACAATGATGGCAGTGGAAGCTGTGCTTTGAACACAAAAATTCTTCTGACCACTAAGTGCTAAGACTTGGGAGTTTTGCATACTTCACACCTATGTAAATTTTAACTTCAATTTCTCTGTGCCTAGATCTCCACCCTAGCAGCATGCCTTTTTTCCCTATGACATTTCTGTCCTCTGCATTAACTGCTGGTGATGCACCCTGACACCACACTGGATGACATTTAAGAAAATTGAATGTAGCAATTAGGAACTGGCTACAAAGCAAATGAGAAGTATATGAAACTACTGAACAAAAGAACAATTCAGTTAGCATGGTCCACCTTGTGAACTGAATCAGATATTGTCCTATGTAGAAAACACTGGGTACTTGCATAATTTAAAAAAGTGATAAAGATGCACACACAGGAAAAAATGAAAAAGAATGGAAAAATAAAATTAACTTCAGCATTTCTCAAAAACTTTACATTTAAATTATGCAACTTCAAACACAATTTTCCTTTAAGCATTAGCATTTTGCTACACACAGTATACTCAAATACCCTTGGAGTCAGAGGAAGAATTTCCATTTTTGGAGTGATACTCAAGTCTGGCCCTTACTATGCTATTCGTCTTTAACATTTTGAAAGGAAAAAAATATTGTGACACAAAAACTTATGGAAGTTTCTTATGCAAGAAACAGACCTACTGTCTTTTACTGACCTGTGCAAGTCAAAGTCTATAGGAATTCAGCTCATAACACTGAATTCATTTAACAAATGTAAACTAAAATCCAGAGTGATGTAAATTAGAAGCAAAAGAAATGCTGAGGGAGGAAAGACGGTGAAAGATGCTAACAATCTCATATGACATGCACTGTAGAAAAAGTGATGCCAGCTCCTATGAGTTTTCCTATGATTTCTGAAGTCCTCCCTTTAACATGCTCAAGTTCTCCAGCTGACAATTCTCAGACAAAGGGACTGGTAACAACTACCTCAGACAGTTAATTGCCAGAACATCTATGGTGATACTTTGATGTTCACTAAGGTCATACACTCTGCTTTTCTAAACCAGAGGAGGTGGGTGCGGAATCAGCTGAAAAGTACTTTACTCAACACCTAGTAAATGCACCAGCTACAACACCAGAGGTACTGTAGATGTAAAGATGCTCCTCCTGGGTGGCAAAAGTTACATCCTTTGACTAAGCAAAAGAAGACTCCAGGCAGTTCCATGTGCACTGTTGATCTGCAGGTAGCATTGCACTTTACTGCTTCACTGACCTCGATCCTAAGATGCCTGATTTTTTGTCTTTGCAGATTTTTTATGTTTTTACAGAAAATTCTTGAAAAGAATTCTCTAATGATGTCTCATTAAAGACAGCAAACAACTAACTGTAATGAATTGATAAGAAAGATATAATAAATAGGTATTATTTGGGTACACTGTTTAATACACTATGTAAAAAAAAAAAGATTATCATATAATACCATGGAAATAGATGAAAATATTCCATGCATTACTATTTCGTGCACATGGTAGGTGTCTAAAAAACAGGAAAAAGCAGTGTGGATGAAAGGAAGTTTAAATAGCCAGCAATATGATACTAGGAAGTGACTGAAATCTGAACCTTGCTGTATTTAATAGCCTGAACACCACACTTCCCCAGACAGCTCCTGTGAAAGGGCAACTAATTTGTTCCAATACAGTGGCCATTCTACAGCACCAAAAGAGACAGTGTCTACCCAAAGCACTGTATGAAAATCCCTCCAAATGTACAGTGTAAAGCCTAAAAAGTAGTTAATTTATCACAGAAGCAGAGATTCCTACGGTAACTAATTCAAACTGCTGATGATGCACTAAATCAGAGTGAATGATGAACACATACATAGCAGCAAGTGAAGTTCAAAAGGATACAGATCTATGTGATCAATGAGCTGTCACACAGCAAATGAAATGCAGTGTTGACAAACCTACAGTAATAGAGATGAAGCTCCAAAATAATCAAACCAAATATAAGAAAATAAACCAGTGCAGAAATATATCTCATTACAGCACTGGAGGTGCCTTTTAAAACATATCTACCAAACATTCAAATCCCTGGTACTTCTCTCTCTATTTAATTTGAAAAGAATAAAAACCAAGCACTGATTACTTGAAGAGATGCATTGTCGTAACGCAGTAAAATCTTCCCATAAATGCAATCCAGTGACACCAGACATGTAAGAAACCATTTGTTTCAGGCACAGAGTTGGAACAACAGCCTACAGAAGAAAATATCACACAGACCTAGTATCGTATTGCACATTAGCACCCTGAGTGATGACTAAATGATAAAGCCAACTTATGGCTTCTACATCTATCAATTTGTGCAGATCAGAAACATAATCAGAGCAAGTGGTGCTGACCAAGCCTCTTCATATACTAACCAACTTCTTACCTGATTAATAGCTTTTTGACTGAAAAGCAACACCATTTTGTAAGAAGAGTACTGGCATTCAGTGATGTGCACTTCTTGAATTTTCCTGGGGCATAAGAAACTGCACATCATGAAAGATGCCAGAGCCTTTACAAAGACATAAATCACCTGCTGTGAGAAGGAAGAATTTATTAGACATTTTCTACAAAAATAATAGCTGTAACTTTCTCATATGCAAGTGTTACCAGCTGTGGCTACTACTGTCATTATTCAATTATTCATTACAGCCAATAGAAATATATTCTCTTTTGCTTTTGCCTACAGAGTGGTACAGTGAGAATTTTTTGTCTGTAACTAAATCTCCTGTTTGAAATGCCATATAATTCAAGACATCGTATCTTTGAAGGGCTTTTCAAAAATCCTGCCTTCACTAGTCTCTTGGATGCAGCTTTATTGTATAATCAAATGCCCTTTCAAGTATATTTACCATCATAGGAACAGTCCAGTTATTTTTGACAGATATGAATCTCTACAAAGACATCTACAGTGTAAAAAAAAGCACTTCTACCAGAATTTTACTTCCTTTCAGACTCCTTAACAGAGCAGTTTGCTAAACTGTTACAGGTCACATGCACATTTGTACATTTCCATCAGATTATATTTATTGGTAAAAAATATCCACCAAAGAACCTCATTCTCCTCCATCAACTTTTCTCTGCTTTTTAATGAAATTGATTGTTTTCTTTGACAAATAAGGGATTTTTCACCCCCAGCCTGTCTCCACCTGCTATTTTAAAAGTCCACATGCCAAGTCAGTAAGAAAAAACAAGCAATTAACAAATAAGGTAGCAATTCTATTTGCTTCTTGTTCTAAACCTTATTTTTTCCTCTCCCTAACCCAAAGTTAAGTTACACCTTGTCTGTTGTAGTGTCTCCTATATTAAAGCTCTAATTCTTTAGCTCTTAATAATATGATGAATCATTCCTTGATTTGGATGAAACCACAAACAAATCCATCACAAATAAAGAACTACCCATTTTTGTTTATGCTACTTTATAAGACCTCAGAATTACTCTTTTTTATCATATGTTAAACAGTTAAGGACATAGCTAACACATTAAAAAGAATTGAAATAATACTGGAAATCTAATAGAGTGGAGAGGTAACAATAGAGAAGGTTCCTGGAGTGTGTGGAAGTTAACTTCCAGACACAGCTGCTGAGCAAGACAACTAAATAAGCAGCCCTGCAGGAGCTCTTGTTTGTGAACAAAGACTGGTGGGTGACGTGATGATTGGAAGGCATCTTGGGCTCAGCAACTATGAAATGACAGTTTGAATTTTCAATTCTTGGAGAAATTAGGAGAGGGGTCAATAGAACTGCTACCTCGGCCTGTTTATGACACTCTTTGAGAGAGCCCTTTGGGCTTTTGCCTGAAGAGCAAAGGAGTCCACGAATGCTGAACATATTTAAGAAATCCTAAAGGTGCTGGAGCTGGCCATCCCCACATGCTGAAAGACAAGCCAGTGGGGAAGACCATCAGCCTGGCTGCACAGAGAGCTTTGTCTGGAGCTCAGATAACAAAAACAAGTTTATGACCTTTGGAAGAAGGGGCAAGCAACTCAGGAGGACTACAAGGGCATTGTGAGGTTATGCAGGCAGAAAACTTGAAGAGTCAAAGCCAAAGCAGAACTTTATCTAGACACTGCTGTAAAACACATTAAAAATATGTTTGTATAAATACATTAGCAACAGAAGGAGGGCTGAGAATTTCCATTCTTGGCAGAATATGGGGAATTACATTGTGACAAAGAATGAGGAATAGGCTGGGGCACTTAATGCCTTCTTAGTCTCAGTCTTTCATATTAAGACCAATTGTTCATTGGGTACCCAGCCCCCTGAGCTGGACAACAGAGACAGAGAGCAGAATTAAAGCACCAAACATCTGAGGGAAAATGGCTGGGAGTCTTTTACACCACTTAGATACACAGAAGTCTATTGGAAAGGACAGGATCCATGCAAGGGTCCTGAGGGAGCTGGCAGCAGTACCCACCAAGTCACTTTCCATCATTTACCAGTAGTTCTGGCTCACTGGGTAAGTCCTAGACAACCAGAGGTGGGCAATGTGACACCCACTTACAAGAAGGGCTGGAAGGATGTTCTGAGGAATGACAGGCCTGTCAGCCTGACCTCAGTGCCAGGGAAGGTCATGGAGCAGATTGTCTTGAGTGCCATCAAATGGCAGATGCAAGACAACCAGGGCGTCAGGCCCAGCCAGCATGCTGTAAGAAAGGTCCTGTTTGACCTACCTGACCCCTTCCTGTGACCTGCTTTGTAGATGAGGGGAAAGGCCATGGATTTTGTCTACCTAAACTTACTAAAGATTTTGACACCTTTTCCCACAGCATTCTCCTGGAAAAACTGGCTGTGTAGGTCTTTTAGAACTCAGTTACTCAGCAAGCCATTAGAATGACACAGGAGGAATGAACCATCAAGTGCATTTTCAGAATATTTGTTATCTGAAGAGATTTACAAATATTAGTAGTATTCAATTTTGCCATTCTACAGAAATGACATTTAGTTGAATATCAGAGTTCCATGTTAAAACAGGATTCAAGGCAACATAATTCAAAAACCCAAATGATGGTACCAAGCTAAAGAGCTAAAATGCCTAAACCAGTGCATACCCCAGAAAGGGTAAATTAAACCTCCGGTTTCCCTTGTCATTAGCAAAGATATGGCCCCCCAAATATACAGTGCAGGAACAGTATTTTGTTAGATTTGCAAAATGCAAAAAATTAAATGACTGACAGATATTTCCAACTGTATAATTTGTAGCTTATGAAAAACTTATGAACTTCATGTTTTATTTTGTTCAGCTTGAAAACATACACATGGAAAATCTCTATCTGGATTTCAAACTGGTTTTAGTTAAAATCATCATCTTCCTACTGAACTGATGCCGAGACTTGTACTAGTCAGACTTTCACAGTTAGATTTTTCATAGACTTTCATTAGGAAACAGAATGGTTTCTATTCAGAGTCAAACTAGTGAAAAGCAGAAATAATAAGAAACCATTCAAATCAAAAACCAAAGCTCCATTACAACTTTATGGTAATTATGATTAATCCCTGCATAGCTATTCTTTGATCTGAGCTTTTTTCTCAGTCTATTTCAAGATAACTTGCACACTGTTATTTCTCAGGCAAATGTAGAAGAAAACAGAAAAACACAGTTTAAGATGTACACACTAAAACTTTTCCTTTCTAAAACCCTGAGTGACATACTCCACTGGGAAAAAGTGCTACTGAAATCTTCTATGAACGGATCTGTCCAAACAGAAGTTTCTGGCTGGAATATGGAGTTTGCTAGACTAAGGACAGAAGTCTTACTGTGTTAAATGACATGATGGTTTTACCCTTGACATACACAAGCCTTTATGAAGGAAATTTCTGATTTAAAGAGTTCTCATCTGGATGAGAAATTTATCTAATAGATCTGACCTGGTGTTACAATTAATCAAATGATCAAGCTGGTCCCATGAGTAAGTTATGCTACAAATCCTGATTGTACTGTAGATTCTCCAAAAAGCTGCATTTCCTCAGCAAGTTTCCTTTCATTGCCTTTGCATGGAAAATACCTGTCTGACATGACCAATGCATTCATTTAATTTTTGGTTTATATTTTATCTTCCAATTTATTTTGGTTAGAGGTAGAATTATTCTGTTAAAAAATGACCTGATCCTAGATGTAGTTTATTTAAATTTCAAAATGAAAAGCTTACTAAGAACAGATAAGATTGATTACTCCTTCCAACTTAGCATAATTGTATTTCAGGTGAACATCAATTTACTTTAAAGGACACTTCTAAGTAGCAGGCTGTATCATACATAATTCATCAATCACAGCTGCCTGTAACATGATTTACTCAAGCAGATTTCAATAGAATAGAGGAAATTGCATTGTTTTTTATGCTTTGGCTTGTTTGTTTTTAAATAGTTTACGAAACACTCTTTGTCCTGAATTATTGCTGAAAGGAGTTCATCCTTGGTAATCAGCATGTTGAATTTCTTTCTCTTTCCATAGAAATGTTACCTCTTCAAATTTCTTTTAAAAGACAGAGTTTTCAAAACATCGTTAAGGCAGAGAGCACTCCATGCTTATTGAAGGTAAAAATAAAGCTCAAGGATTTTGCTACGGAGGAAAGCATGGCAAAATATTTATCTGAAAAGCATTATTCATTTTAGGGCTGTTTATTTTCCAGCTGGCTTATATTGTTATTCTTTGTTAGACCAGCAGTGAAACACAGGTGAAGAGAAGTAGTTACTTCCTCAGCTAGTCCTTCACATATTTGTCATATGGATAAAGTGTCATTTATGTGGCACTCTACACAAAACTGTATGCCAGTTGAAGTACAATCACTTCATACATCAAGAAATATAGGTGAAACTGCATCTTCAATCAAATTCAGCTTCAGGGACATGGTGGTACTTCAGATGGTCCTAAGGTAAAGAAACATTTCCAGAAATTGATGCAAATATAGCTTTGAAAGAAAAAAGAGGGAGCAAGAGAAACTGCTAGAAACACACATCTACACAAAGATGGAAATGCCTTTACTTACTTGTAAGCCCATTTGAAACACAGAGTGCCCCATAAAGCTAGCCAGCATTCGAATCAGAGCTGCACCCTATGGGAAATAATAGAGAAACAAAGTTACCAGTTTTGAATTCCAATATAACACAATAAATACACTCAGAAGGAGGCATTTCCACCCAACACTAATATGCCTGAAACCTGTAACTTATACAATGTTTATTTCTGCTAGAATGAGAGTGAGAGAGAGAGAGAGAGAGAGAGAGAGAGAGAGAGAGAGAGAGAAGACAATGCAAATGCTTACCAAAGTGAGGAGGCAAAGTGATAATAAGTGTTAATAAGTGACAATAAGCATTAATATCCTGCCCCATATGTTGAATAAGGCAAAGGTCAAACAACACACTCTCCCTACTGCTGGAGCATGCATGTGTCAGTTCCGCTGGTGACTGACCCCAACCCTTCTATGCACTCAACCAAAAGGCCCAGTTTTAACTGAGAGCAAATAAATAGTGTCAACTGCAAATTCTACCTCAGTGATTACCCACAGTACTTTTATCTCCATTACACTATTGTACATCAGGATTCAGTGATACTACTTCCCTTTGCAACACCTTCAAGATCTGGGGACTAAAAGCAAATAATTTCCATTAGAATTTTATAAGATGTGGATATATATATTTGACCTATTAATAGCCAGGTTATTTTCCAGACTATCATGCAAAGATACTTGTACAGCACTCTTTCTCCACTTATAGCGGTTCTTAGCCTCTTCCTCTTCAGGCAAAGCATAGAGATCTAAAAGACAAGTGATTCTAAATCCCAGTACTTACTGCAAGAAGCAGACAGATACTTGCAAGAGCAGCTTTTTTTAACCATCCTTGTGTCTTCTCATACACTCTCAGAAACACAGTTGCTGTGTATTTTCCCTTTGCCCAAGTGCTCTATTTCAAGCAGAAATAACTTTGCAGATGTGACCATTTGGCTATAATATCTGATGTGACCATTTAGCTATAATATCCCACTTTACAATATAATTTCAAGACAACCAGTCTTCCAATCCAAATATATAAATGTTTTACTTAGTACTGACCACCATACAAGAGGGAGGACACTTGTGATTGCAAATCCATGAATTAAAGGCTTTAAGAAAACATGATGCTAGAACTCAACCACCTCATCTAGAGATGAAGGTCCATAAATTTGGTTAACACCTCAATCAGACAATAATAAAAAAAGAGGAAAGATTACATAGATTCAAAAATTTACAGATTCTAAAGCCAACATGACTTATATAACATTTGTTCTGCATTAATTCAGTAATTTAGGCAAAAAATCCTATGGTTTCTCTTTCCATTTTAGAAAATTCAAGATCAGAATAATGTTTCAGAGCACTATCTAATGTGTTACAACTACTGTTTACTCTCACAGTGAAACTACACACCTCTTTACTAATTGGAAGATATCTAGTTTCATTTACTTCAATTTATCTAGCTTCAGCTTTCAAAACATGACTCTATGTCTTTTCCTGCTAAATTAAAGTTCAGGATAGTTTGGAAATTTAACTTTTGTCCAATTTTTAGACCATTTTACACATGTTCCACTGATTTTTTTTATACAGTGACTATTTTTAAGTACTGAATGGATCTGTAATAAACAACACTTGAAATAATGACATAAATCAAAAGTATTTGTAAATTATTAGTAAGTTGTAAGAAAACAAAGTCCTTCATATAGGCAGCAAAACCAAACACTATATAGGTTGCAGACTAACTGAGCTGCTTTTAGGAATTGAATAGTGAATAAACCAAAACATGATTTTTGCATTATTGACACTAGGGTATGTTGTCATGGTGGTATATAATCTTATTGGAAGACAAATCATGTCTGGAACACATTGCAGAATAGGAAGTAACACCTTTCAAAACAGATTATTACCTGTGCAGACAATACCATAGGTCAGGAAACATTATTGCCCTCATATTACTAGAGAAACAGATTGAGTGAAGTTCTCAGAGACATTTAAGCAGATAAACAGTAGATAAATCTGTTTAAGCAGATAAACAGAAGATTTTTTTTTTTTTTAATCTCATAAATAGGTAAATCCTACTTAATCTGTAAGTAACTTGGTCAGGGCAATCCAAAACATCTGTAGCAGAAACAAAAAACCCATGAAACAGACAAAATCCTCAACAAAATGAAATTTTTCCATTCATCACACATCTTTTTTCCTACTCACTATTTAATATTCCAGTACGCCCTGGTTTCTTCCTCACAGTTAAACTTCACATAGTAACGAAAGGCATATAGAAGCACCTTGACTCTACTGACTTCTGTAAAAAGTAAGCAAGCTAATAGAGTCTCTTTTTTTCTATCCAGAGACCAAGAACTATAATGTACATGTAAAGAAATTACAGAATTCCCCTCACAGGTAACATTTAGACACATGTTGGATGGCTGGTCATATTATACAGCAGACAAAATAAAACAGCAAGTAAAAACTGAATGGAGAGTCAAGGCACAAACATAGGACTATTCTCTCAAGATAGATTTCTTTTCACAGTTACTTTAGAAGTACTTTCTACCAATTAATTACCTTCAGGAAACTCAGAAACCCTACTTAGAGCTTACAGACCAATAGGCTTGTCACAATTCTGCCATCTTCCCCACTCAGGGAAAGCAAATGCTTTCTTGACTTGTTTCAGGAAGGGAATGGATTCAAAAAAGCAAGAGAACCTTAAGAGCGGCAAAAGTGTCTTTTGAGAGATGGGAAAAGAAACACAAAAAGAGCAAATGAAGTCCTTGGTGTGGAGGGCAAAGAAATGGGAGGAAACCATTCATTTCATCTTTCCTGAACTTTTGAGAGCAGGCAGAACAGAGAACCATAATACATTCATAAGAAGCACAGAAGCTCTCCAGACATTCACAGCTCTGGAAAGCAGAGCAGGATAAGGCAGCAAACACTGGCACTCTGACTAGGGAGGAAGCAAAACAGGTTTGCAGGCAGAAGTACAAAAAGCAAGAGGTATAGAGAGTAACTGGCATAAAGAAGAGTGGCTTACTGAAAGGAGAAGCTTGGAAGATGACCCTAAACAGAGGGAGGTGGGAGGTGCAGAAGGTATGTGCAGTAAGTTCAGTTACAGGAAAAACAGAATACATAGATGGAGTGCCATACCTTCCAAAAGCTTCTTGACCTAGACCTAAACCTACAGAAAAATCCCAACAAATCTGTCCTGCTGAAGTTGATGCTCTTTGGAACCTATCAGCATCACTCTCTGAACACCCTCACATGCAAGGAGCCTGCTCCCCACTTGAATCTCAGAGCCACTTCTGTTTCGCCAACCTTTGTCCAATAGAGGAACAAACAACACAGGATGTCTTGAGAAGCGAACTTGCCTCTCCTGCTGGGCAGAATGACTGTTTATTGATGATTTAAGTGCTTTCCTCCAGGCAGTGGATGACTCAGTACCTTGTCAAGAGGTAAAGCACACTGGTTTAAGAGGTCTAGTGGAAAGCAATTCTTTCCTATTCAAAAAACGTACCTAGTCCCTGTCAGTGTAAAATCTGACTTGCCTTAAGCCATTGTACCCTATCTTAATTTGTCTATCCAGACAAATACACTAGCTATTCATCCAATGATTAATGGCACTACCTGGGTCTGGTGAAGCACTGCTCATTAGCAGATCTCACTAAGATTAATGCCAATATTCTGCAAATTAAAAGGAAACTGTGGCACACCCAAGTGAAATCACTTGCCAAAGATCACCCAGATCCTCATATAACCTATACGCTCCTTGTATAACCTATGATACAGCTGAAGCTTTCTCAGCCTCAGCATTGATATTCCACTGCTATAGGAAAGGAAAGTAGAACATGTTGGCTACTTCAAGGAAATTAGGTACATGGAGCTGTTTTTTGCAAAGTGCTCTTGGGAAAAGGCTCACTCATGGACAGTTAGCCAACACTGCCTGAGGGATGAAAGTTTATGCACTTTCTTTCCCTGAAGAAACTTGGATACTCACAACGTGGTAAAGACATGCTATAACCAAACTTAGAAGAATTTCTTTGTACGCAAACTGAACATGTCTTTGAAATCTAAAAAATGCAGAGCTGAGCTAAGGTATTCAGTCCAATTTTCTCCATGTAGCCTAATTCTCTCCATGCCAACACAAAATAATGTGATTTTATCCTTGATCCCAGATTAGTTTTAACTAATTTTTAAAGACCCACTTCTACATCTTGATCCTCTTATGTCGTTACAGATCACAATTACTGTAAGTCAATTTAATTCTAAAACTTATTGAATATCTCAATTTTATTATACTTGAAATTCCTTAATTAATTGCTTCACTTGCAACTTACATCTTGTAAAAGTTTTTTAATATAAACAATAGTACTGAATGGAATTTTATTTAACAGGAAACAAACTAAGCCTTATGCATGAACCCACAAGAACATGACTACTACTACTACAATACAGTACTGCGACAGAGCCACACAGGAAGTGATACACTTGATTCAATGCAGGTATTTGTAGCACCTGTGACTATAATCACTTTAGCTGTTTAGACTTCCCTTACAGTTGATGGGCTTTACGAGTCACCTCTGGATGCACTTTAGCTAATCTTAAAGTAAACCTCAGGTGGGAGGAATTGTACTCTAAAAGCACTCACCTCTTGTAATTCACTCAAAAGCAGGCTTGAGTGACTAGCTCATATGTACACATCTGTGCCGCAGACATCTAAAGTGCAGTGAGATTCATTCAACTGCACTGTCCAAAAAGACCATACAGAGATTGATTCCCTGTTCTGGGGGAACTCCTGAATTGTGGAGGTACAAAACCAGTGTGATCCTTTCATATATATAGTCAAATAACAAATATCATCTCTCACTTTATTCTACACACCATACACTTTTACTTAAGAAGACTAGGAAGGGTAGGTATTCAACGGAAAGCCCCGGAGAGAGGGCAGAGTGCCTGCTAGCTGAAGGTAGATGCTCTATACTGAACAGAAAGCAAAGAAGAGCACTTGAAATAAAGAACTGGTGAAGCAGTTGCACGGAAGGGAACAATAAAAAAATCAGCAAACCAGCACATAGGGTTATGCAGAAGGCAAGAGGCAGGGACAAGAGGCCAAATGTGAAGAGATACAAATAAGCTAGAAACTCCTTCAGCATTATTCTTTGAAGAACCAAAAATTATGTCATTATTCTAAAAAGTTCTCATGTGAGAAAAATGTCAGCAACACAAACCAGAAACCGTGAACTACAGCTGATTTTCTTTGTAAGGGCAAAATAATTGATTGTTCTGAAAATGCATCAGAGTGGGGGAAGGAAAAGAGATCATAATAGGATGACCTGGAAAACACACAGCTCTTCCGTCCTTCTTTCTACAAAATTTTTCATTTTTTCCTTCAATATCAACTTCTATTTCTTTTTAGTTGTGCTTTTGTGTGCTTCATTGTTTTTGTTTTAACCATAGGATTGAGATTCATCTATCTGAGTGCAAATACCTACATTGTATCTAAGTGGTGCTTACTCAGTTGTACACAGCTGAGGCAGCTGCCTAGACCTCCTTTAAAGGCAAAGGAGAGAGAAGCAAGAACTTCAGTTCATCCTGATTCATCCAAAGACATACATCTAAAATAGGACAGATGAATTTCACCCTGAAGGTGCCTGTTAATCTTCACTGATGATACAGGGAGATGGGGGGCTACTCAGTTCAGGTGTCTACATGGTGACCATCTCAAGTGAGATGACATCAATCTCTCTGAAGATATTTTACCCTGTAAATTACAAAACATTAAAAATCATGAAAAAGTTAACAGTGGGAAAACACCTCCTCAAGTTTGCGAGGGCCAATACAGCATCATGCAGGCTTCCCTTTCAATTATCTCATGTAACACCAAGTATCAATCATAGTAATTACACAGACCTCAATTTATCTCTTCTTCACTGAATGCCCACCTTGCCACCCTTCTTTAGGAATTAAAGCTGTTTGATTTAGTTCATAAAAATACTTTTGTGACCAAAAAACTAAAATCAGGAAGAATCGTGTTAGAAAACCATCCCCATGGCATCCAAGGTGCAAGCAGGGAGTGAGATGCTGAGGAGGGGAACATTGGACTACCAGAAAAAATTACATGACTGAGGTTCTAAACCAGAAATTTAATACATCAATTTTCCACAAAATCTCTACCCATCCATTTTGCTTCCTCTTCTCATTAAATAAACATAACCAAAAACTAAATACAGGTGATTTATTAACTTTCTTCTATTGTGCAGTAGTCAATTCAAAATCAGTCTTGATTAATATGCAATAACACCACCTGTTTTTCAAATTCAGTGGGACACAAACAGAAGACCTACAATTATTTTTCTGTGTGCTGATAAACCTGCAATTCAGGATTAAGGTTACCTTCCCTCTAGCTAAGAGAAATAACTATAAATAACTATAACTAATTCTCTATAACTATAGAGAATGACTCTATCTTCTGCCTCAATTACACTAAATTTTATTCATACTGTTAGAGCTATTGTTATCAATAGTAAGTTCTTATAATCAGCTTCCTTTTCACTGATTAAAACAAGACTCAGATCACACACAGGCACACACAAAGGTATAATTCTTTCATAAAGATCTTCTGATTTAAGATGAGAATCAATGTACAAAATTTCATGGCTAGTACTATATACCTGATATATACTAGTATTAGTGATTTTTAATTAATCAGGCACAGTACACACACTTTAAATTGTTCTTTCCTTAAATGATTCACCCTGAGCTATAGGTGGTGTGGCTTGTCAAAAACTTTTTTAAAATCCATTGTCTTCTTACTGTCCCCTCCAGAACTCCAGCTGGATAGTAAGAACAAATTCCTCTTTGCAGCAGTGATGACTAGTCAAGACCAACATATTAATCCATGTCCTCACTTATCTTACCCTTTATACGCTACAGAGTTCCCATGTCACTGGAGAAGGAAGACAAACTCACCAGCCTACAGCTCCCAAGCAATCCTCCAGCATGGCAACTGTTTGTTAGGATGGTCTATATCCCACTGCCAGAAGTTCTGCAGCTCCATATCTGGTTACCCTCAGAAGGTGCAAGTGGATGCCACTCAGATCTGCAGACTTTCTAACAACTAACAGTTCTTTTAGCTAGTGTGTCCCACACACATACCTCAAATTGGTGGTTTCTGCAACCTGTTACAAAGAATAAACTGGGCATGGGAATTAACCTGTTCTTCAGCAGGAACATCCAGCACGAAAATTCATTGCACTCCCCTGGTAGATCCTTAAAAATCTCAGTCCCCATTTTACACTTTGACCATTATATGGTCCCTCACTACATAAGCCAGAGCTTACAAACAGCTTATAAACCTGCTGCATACAGTCAGTCAGGCCTACACTAGCACACCAGAATCACCTCAGAACACAGAAAAACTTCCAAATTTTGGCTAATGTGTTTACAGACGGAAACATATCTTTTCTTCATGAAATACACAAAGAAGAATTTTCTTTTAGAACTGTGAATGTAATAGAAGCAGCATACAGGTTATGGTTTTTTCTTTTAAATGTTGAACATATTTTTACAGTTCTCTGTCAAATAGGAGCCTAAGGATATCCACAATCAAATCAGCTTCTAAGTGAGTGAGTATCATTTCATTTCAGCTTAAATTTCTTAATTTCATACATTATCCTTTAGTTCTCAAAATGTGGGGCAATTCTGTGAGTCTAAGTTCATTTAAAATATTAGAAGAGCACGCTACCAAGCACTTATACAAAGAATACATATTTGGACTTTAATTTTGCAATGTGAACACTAGCCAACAAGTAATATCCAAGTCACGTTTTTCAAAACAATCATTCTTTGTTGGTACTAAGCAACCACAGCTGGAAACCCCATGAAATTTAGCTTATTGGGAAAAAACACAGCATGAATTAAAGCAAAAGCATAATATACATCAAACACATAGCAAAAATGTGACATTTAAAAAAATACTTAAAAAAAAAAAAATGCTGCATCTTGGAGATATCTAACAGAAAATAATTATGTTTTGACTAAGTCACACCTGTGGAATTTGCTCAAAGAAGAGCAGAGAGGTAGACAGAGGTACATGTATGTAAATGAATTATTTAAAAATTTGGTTAACTGAAGTAGTGTAACATGTTACACTACATGCACTGCACTGAATTTACTGAATTCTCCTGTATGAACTGAACACTGGGTCCACTTTCAAACACAGGTATTGCATTTCAGCTGCATTTCCTTAAGCAAACACATTCACTGTAGGCTCTCCTTTTTTTTATTTTCCCACAAAGGGAGAAGTTCAGCCATTCCTCAGCTCCCACTCAGAAGGTTATGCTGAAATGTATTTTACTTTCCTACCTTTATCACCTGAACAGTCTTTTATCTTATGTGGCCTTACACTGACAATTATGGAACAAGAGTGTCCTATTCATGGCATCAGTTACAACATGATCCTGTTGCAGGCTCCAGAGAGATCTTTGCTAAAGCACTTCTATCAAGCTGTAACAGCAGAGATAATTGCAAAGGCTTCTCTGGAATTCTTCAGCTGTCTCTATCAAAACTATCTCATCTCTGAGAACTGCATAAGTACCCACTGAGAAATTCTTTTCAGGGAATTAATTAGATTGTATCATGAGTCACCAACACTAAATTCCTCTTTCATTTTCAGAAACTGAGCACTGTAATACAACAGCGTAGCTATCTTCTGTATTCTCCAATGGCACCTCCAAATATTACAAGAAAAAGTGAAGCTTAATGCAAGTGAATTTGATACATGCAAATGCTTCCTTATTCCATTAGGGTAACAGAACATACTTGTTTAAATGAGTAAACATGTGCTTATGATTTCCTCCCTGTGACAGAAATGTAAAATGTTTAACTTAATTCCAGAGGCTTTGTCTCTGGATAACCCACATAAAAGCCAAGGGAAGAAGTACAGAAGGAGATAGGTATATGCAGATCATGCAGCATACTGGTATCAAATGTCACAATATGAGACTATCCTGAGGGTCTTCACCCAGGCAATCATTCAGTGATGCACTGAAATACCTTAAGCACACAAGCAACCCAAACTAATTCCCCAGCCCTACACACATAAAGTTGAACATCTATGTACTTGGCTGATTGTGGCTCTCACTGGTTTCCCTGCACTTGACAACACTTGTTAAACATTAAGGTACTATAAGGGACCAAACAAAACCATCCCTACTTGATTTTAATGATACAGACTAGAAAAAAAATCAGTCATTTAATTAATCTTCTTTACTTTTTAAAGCAACAGAATTTCCAATTGATATTTGCTTATCAGGCAGTGCACACTCACAAATTAACATGCTGTTTATATTCAGCAATAAAACCAGGATATGTTTTAATAAAAAAAATTAACTTAAATGGCTTTTAAAACTTCATTAATAGCATGGGTAAACCACTATTTTTCAAATCAGCAAGTATACCTGCAAACCTGTAATGTTTCTTTTAAATCCTCAAAGATGCATAAAAGCACCTTACAGAATGAATTTTACAGAATGAAAGGCCATTTATCTGATGCCAAAACATCACTGAAAAAGCAACATTATATTCAAGGAGAGCTTTTCATTGGAAATTATAATCATTTTCTATTCTGACAAACACAGCTGTTCTAGGGCTGGATAATACCAAAATGGTCAGACAGTAAGATGGCTTTGGCAAAATAACTGTCTTAGTCATAAATTCGACCACAAATTTTAGGAACATGACACAAAGAAGAAAATTCAGGGGTATATGACCATAACTAATCATATTCTTCAGCTGGATATTGTCACATCATTTTCCTTGAATAATAAAATATTATCCATTGCCCAGAGAAAATGCTATCGTGACTCAACTTACAACAGGAGTTTTACTTGGCCTCAGCACCAAAACCCCTCTTACATGTTCTGACACCAGTGACAAGGACAAAGGAACATTACACTTTTTTATCAACTGCCTTTATTAAAAATCTTCAAGAAAAATTAATATTTTTAGTTCACTAAATACCACATAAGAATCTCAATCCATTTGCCTAAGACTGATTTGCAACTATCAATAACTAAACCTGCCATTCTAATTTCTCTTTCTTGATACCTCCTTTACACTCCATAAGTTATCCAGTCAAGATCAACATATCTTTATCATATCTTTAACCATATCTTAAACATATCTTTAAAAAGAACAGCAACAACAACAAAATAGTGTTCCAGAGGTTTTTCTAAAGAGTCCCTTTTTGAATAGAAATCTTACAGGATCATATTTTGATCAAAATATTGACCATATTCTTATGTCAAGTTGTTTGTTCCTTTTGTTCTATTTCACAAACTCAAATTTATTTTCTGTTTCTAATTCTTACAATTTCTTCCAAGTTACTTTAACACTTGTAACTTCCTCTTCTGTTTATTGATCTAAACCAGGACATGTATCAGCAAAATCAGCCCTTGTCTGTACACAGGCATATTTTTTGACTCCTTCAGGGCAAAAAAAGAAAATACTTGTAACTTTCTGCTTTACCCTTTGCTGAAAATGATCATTACAAAGCAGAAACAGAAAGGCAGAAAAGGCAAGTGCATGTCAAGTGCAAGTGCAACTACCTCCATGTACACCTGTCTTTATGAACACTATTTTAAGTCATGAAAATATCTGAGACACAGATGCACTATTTTGTTCCTTCTAATGGCTTTTGGGGAAGGAAGGATGGTAGGACATGGTGTCTAGACCTACTGTCGCCATTTCTGCTTTGATAATCTCCTCCAGCCCTTAGGAGCTGCCATTTGCCACAGCCTTTCCATGGGAAACAGGCAGAAGGCTTGGACCACAACAGGTTGTGTCCTCTTGACAACTCTGCCTTCATGGAGTGGTCTAGTCTAATGAGCTCTTCTTTAACATAAAATGCTTTTATTAACATTTGTGCTCCATCTTTATTATTTCCAGTCAAACCCATATGCAATTGTCCCTGGCATGTGGAATACATAACATTGCTGAAGCACTGTCCATGTGTAGCTGCTTATATAGCACACACTGTAGTTTCCATGTTTCTTCTTCAGAAAATAATAACTAGAATACACTAACCAGTGTAAAGGGTTAAAGACCATTTGCTCCTGTTTGAGTCAGGATGGTAGGAAGATTAGTTAAGATAAGTATTTCAAGTATCTTGAAGCACCTGTCTAAATTTAAGCATTGGCAGCCAGCTAAACCAGCTAAACTGGGACAGCCTCCATACTTCAGGACAAGCACTCTCGGAGCTGCTCTGAACTTGAACCTGTTTGTTTCACTGACTGCATTTCAATGACTTTCATACAGGAAGCAGTAACAACCTACAGCCTTTTTATCTGAACAGAAAGACATTATTTTCATTACAAGATACCTCCTCTGTTACAATGCATTAGGAACAAATGGCTCCTGAAAGCACCTTCTGCAATCTGGGAACTGACCTGTTGCACTCACAAGTCATGGAAGAAAAATTAGCATCACACAAATGTGCACCCTCTGGACTTAATGGCATCCACAGACAACAGTACAGCTAAAATAGGGAAAACAAAAAGCTTTTCCTTTGTGCCACGGCAAGTGAAGGGGTTCCAAAGCCATCTCTATTGTATTGTAAGACTTTCAACTAGTCTGATATCACCTTATGCTACTAATTCAACTAAATAAAAAATAAAACCTATTGTACGATTTTTAGGGATTTATCTAGCATTTCTTTCATTGTTAATGAGCTACTCCCACTCTTTTTGTCACATTCAGAGATGCACATTATCACAACTTCATTGCACTCATGAATTTGCTTTCTTATAAACTACTATTCCTGAACAGAATATGGGGTAGTGGTTTGGAGTTTTTGTTTTGGTTTGGTTTTATTTTGTTATTTCATTGTGATTGTGCTTCCTAGTGCCTGAGGAACAGAAGTTAAAAAATGAAGTTTTTAGAGAGCCTTTCCAGTGACTGTATTAGCAATCCTGTTCTTCCACATTCTTGCAGAACACGCTACATTGTAAATTTTCAAAGAGAATTACACCCAAAAGGGTGAGCAAGCCACTGCTTTCAATTTCTTAAATTCTCCTTTGCCAGAATGCAGGGAAGCTGTGCATTTTTCTTTGTGTAAAGTTTTAGTTGAACTGATCTCCTAATGCAGAATGTTGCTTTTGAGCAGAAGCAGTTTCCCTTTATTACTATCAGAAATAAATCTTCCTTCCATCACCTGACACGGAAAGAAGAAAAAGGAAATTTTAAAGATGTGGAATAGAGTTAAAAAGGAAAAGGAAGTTATACATACAAGGGTTTAGGAAATAATTAATTGTTTGCATTATAAAGTCGGAGTCAGTAACAGGTCTCACTGCTGAGGTTAATTTAGCTTACATGGAAGGAAAAAATGAATATTCTTCCCTATTCCAGTCATCCTCTTCCTTGTTTTGATTATTGTTTGTCACTTCCCAAGGCATATTCTTTTGGGGGTACTTCTATAGCTACACTCCATCATAATGGTTTTGCCTGCACTGATTGCTGCCAGAATCTCCAACCAGCACACTTCAAAGCGTGCAGCAGGCTGACTGAACTGACTTCAGATATCTGGCTCCCTAGATGTCCTTTCATCCCTTCTCTTGTCTGGCTGCAGCTGCTCATCTAGGGCTATGACTCCTTTAGTTCTGTCTGAGATGGCTCTCCCTCAGGTTGCTCTGGCTCTGGCTGTTGCCTTTGAGATGCAGCTGCCTTGTTTCTCCATTTTATTAGAGTCGGTTTTTCCATGCTGATTGTTGCTCCTCGTGTTATTCTTGCTGCACTCTCTCCTCCTCTGATGCTGCAGCTCTCCAGGGCTATGATTCCTGCTGTCAGTTATTTCTGGTGTGGAAAGGCTGTCACGCTTTTTGCTTTGATTTAACAATTCTCAGTTCTACTCTTGTGTTCAACAGGCTATATTTTCTATTGCACTTGGGATATAACCACTTTTCCCGTCATCGTGGGAGGACACTATCTCACTTCCAGCTGCACTGGGAAGACATATGCACTCTCTGATGCAACCTGAGAGCCTTGAATCATCTACCAGTACTGTTTATTAATGAACTATCACGACTTCTCATTTTTTCTCTACTTATTTGTGGCCCTAGTGGAGGACGACATGCTTCAATCTGAAGAATGACTAGCATGACGCTTTTCAAAGAGGCAAGCTTTACCCTCAACCATTTAAGTGGAAAAACATTGTGTGCTGCCAAGCTGTAGTGTCTGCTTCACTCTGCTTGTGGGATTACCTGAATGCCATGGGGTTTATGTCCTGGATTTCTTCACACATGCAATCACCAAGGATGAGAAAGTAGAAATGAAAAATATATTCAACTGTGAGGCAACTAAATAGCACATTTTCAATGGTCATTTCTGAAGTGTGTAGAAAAAGGCATGACTTTAGAATGACAGCTAAGTGTCTAGCAGAGATGGGTACTTTAATGGTGTCTGATTTATACCATATTGATGACAGTAAAGACAATGAAATAACAAGAACATTCTATGACTGTCATTTCACTGAACAAAACTTATATCAGAGAAATTTTCATCATTTCAATATCTTGTAGAAAATTGCAAAGAGAGAATAGAGATCACATGGACAATCCAAGCACTCAGGGAGCACAAGATGGACATTTAAATAAAAAGTTAAAAGACAATGAAAAAAAATCCAAAATGCAGGGAATGGATGCTGCACATAGTGGTAAACTCTTTAAAAATATTTTATTTAAGACAGTAGAAAAGTCCTCACTGATGGTCCTGACCCAAAGTTTAATAGAGTCAAGAGAAAAAAATTCCTGACTAATGATTTACAGCAATTTAAAAAGTCACTCAACCAAAGACAACCAAAAAGTCATCCCAGAAACACCATTAATAATTTTCCTCCAGCAGGGCTTTGTGGCACCTGAAAATATTTGAGCCCACACCTGACCAGGTGAGAGCCTCCAGTGTAATTTTACAGTTTGGATTTTACCGACATACTATTCACCACAGCATTTATACCAGTAGACACTAGAGAGCTAGAGGAATAGGCTCTGTTCTGGGTATCTAATAAAGAAACTTATTTCCAAAGCTGCTTTTCAGTGTAAGGAATGAATGCATGCATACAAGATTTTCTAGGAAAGAAACAATGTAAGATATGTTAAATTTGCTCTAATTTATCCTCAGAAGGAACAGTGTAAGGTTTTTCAAGGAAGGTACTGAAAAGGAAAGCTACAAAATAAATCAGGAAAGTTTCTTCCTATTAAACAATAGGCATGTATGCTGTTAATGAAACTTTTATGCTTCCTATTATATAATGAAGCTTGTATCTTAAACCAAAAGGATAAACAGCTACAGAGTACAGCAGACAGACAAATTACCAGACAGGAACAAACAAGACCTCGTAGGTGAAAGAGTGGTTATTTTAATCTCCCCACCTATGAAAGTGTGTAAATAAATTCTGCTACTGCCATTTCCTAAGGTAGTTTGCTAGATTTGGTAACTGGGCTCAAAATTTACAGGATCATGCCTTGGTATGAACACATCCAATGTCACCTAAGGGGAACTGGCCACCAGAGCACTTAAGTGGAGAGATGCTGCTGTATCCACTAGGCATGGCCACTGTTACTTAAAAAGGAACATTTAGACAGATAGATACAAGACAAATTCTGTACTGTAATCTCCACAAAAAACAGACCGATCCTATTAGCCTCCATAAAACAGCTATCAGTATACAGATGTGTCATATTGTCCTATTTGTCATTTCAATGTAAATGAAAATTACTCAATGGTTGCAGTGTTCATAAAATTGTCAGGTACTACAGTTAACTGTAAGATAGTGCTATTACTGTATAAATTAGCAAAAATAATTAGATTGGAATATGAAGATGCTCATGTAAGATAAGTCTTTGAACCTATCAAGGTCTAGCTATCACCAGAAAGCATATGATTGAAAGATTTAAACTATGGGAATATTCAGTATGCTAAAAGCTGCTGGCTGTTATAGGTTAATTGACCTAGAGCAATATTTTCCAACATACCTAAGGGATTTTTGAAAATGTTACTTGGGCTCTTGAGCAACTGCAGCATTTTAAAATTTTGTCATAAGTAATTTGTGGTTTTATATTCCATCATAGGTACTTATTACATGGTCACATATACCCACACATACACACACACTGATTTGCCCATCCTTACAGACGTATGATCCTTTCATTTAAGAAGACCAAGGTGAAGTTATTGCAGTCTAGGAATAGTTTATGACTACAAGAGAGGATAACATCTCTTCTTCATCCCAGAATGAGCAGGTTCAGACACCAAGTCAGTTCTATGCTGCTTTGCTACAGTCTCATGTTAGGCAGAAAGTGATGCAGAAGAAAAGATAATTTCACACAAAGGCCACAGTCAAAAGACTCTTGCAACTGAATCATCATCAGAGAGCTCCTGTACAAGAAGGCTGCAGGCAGCAGCCACTGTGTCACACAGCAAACACATATGGCCATGATACACAGTTTTATATGTCATAGCCCGTAGCAGAGAATAAGCAATATGGTATGGTGGGAAACACCAGCTTTCAGGCCATGTGCTAACAGCAAGTCCAGTCATGTTATGGAGGAGGGAAAACCCTCTCACTCCTGCGCAGAAGCTGCTGAATCCAGAAACTGGCCAGAAGACTTCCAAATCATTGAAATGCAACTCAAAATTGATTGAATTTAATATCTATTCTTTCACCAGACCAGAAGGCAGTTTCTCCACTCCCAGTGTTCAGCAATGACTTCAGAGTTTTTACTAGCTGACAGTAAAACTCTTATGCATAGAAAAAACTTTACATTTAGATTTAGCCCTTGGTAAATTTTCTACAGAGTTGCAATAGGACAAAAACTACATATCCTTTTGCTTTTTAAAGCATCTAACACAATTCAGACCCTGTCAAAAAAATACATAGTAATAAAAAGCCCTAAATCTTGTTAGTGAATTTTGACAGCCTCCCAAGTTTATTTATAACATTTACTAACACTTGATATGTTGAATGTAATTGGCTATAATCACTTTAGAATATTCCAAATGCATTCCACACAGATTAGTTTCCCATAAATAGTTTAACAATGGTATTTCTTTTACAGGTGGAACATGATCTTCTTATAGCTTCTGACTTATCTGTATCATATAGATAAGCTTAGTTAGTCTCACCTTTTTATAGGCAATCCAGTCAAACACCCTGTCGATGTCTGAGGCTTGCTGTACTTCCTGGGATACTGGATGTGAACTGGCCAACCCATCCAGCAACATCACTTCGTGTAGGACATCTGTCAGAAATCTCTGCTTTTCCTGAAATACAGCATACGCAGTAGTATCACAGGCAAATACATATTTACAGAAATTCAGAAATGATGCACAGTTACCAGAGGCAGTTGGCTACCATTACTGTTGACTAAAATCAGACCTTCTGCTTTGAATGTAAACCACCATGACCTCCTACAATCTTGAACAGGTATTTGGAATAGACTCAGACTTGAGATCCTTTGCTGCAGGGAAACTTGACTGAAATTAAAAGAGCATTAAATGAATCAAAATGCATCCATATGTGCAGACTGAAATTCTGATTATAATTATTCATACACACAAGGAGTGGGGAGAGAGGAAACAAGCAAAATCTTCAATCACAAAAATAGCTGTCCTCGAGCTTATTGCATATGCAGGTACAAAAATTTTTGACAAAGATGGGTAAATACAATTACTACTTTTTATTTAGTGAAGTTTAGGTTATTTGGCTCTTAGTGACAAGTTCACTTAGCAGATTAGTGTGGGACAGTACAATTAAGAGAGCTCACAGCAGTGTCACAGCAGATGCTTGCTCTCTTTCATGACTCTGGTATAGAAATCCTTCCTCCTCAAGAGCTTGAGCCATCTACAGACTTTGTAATTTCCATCTGAAGAAAACCATTATCATGTCTCTTCGCAAGTGGGAAAAGAGCTGCATACAGTTTAAATGACATAGTCAAAGTCACAGCTACATCAGAGGCAGGTACAACCCAAACAACATTCAACACAAGCATTTGTTTGATTACCTTCTATAAATATGGACAGAAGAGGTATTTCAAAACGGCTGCCTATTTACTCTGGCAGCAACACTAATGAAATGTTCATGTATACTCTATGCACTGTGCTGCAGTCATTTGTACAGTACAACTAGATGGGGCTTTTTCAGCTGAGAAATGACATGCCCTCCTCATACCGCATTCACATAGATGTCTTTTATCCAAAACACTTTGTCAGGAAAGAAGAGCTTTATTTACTTGCTTTTTCAAGTCACAAATAAATGCAAAGAATGAATTAAAAATTACATAAGGATTAAATAAGCTTTTTCACCTGAAATGGCATATCTCAAACTTTATCTAAATTATAACAATTCCTGAATCGATGTCAACCTACTGCCATGATATAAAGAAACTGGGGAATGCAGCATTTTTTTCAAAAGCCACCTTGATGTCATTAGGTAAAATACACACACAATTGCATAATAAATTCTATGTTTAATTTCTTGGGTGGCAAGGTTTTGGTATCTATGTGTTACTTTAAATTATTTTTATAAGACAGCTGAAAAACTCTCCCAGTGTGGATCTATCTAGAAATAAACCTTTATGTTAAAATTCATTAGAGCACAAGAAATGTACCTTGAGCTGACTGCATATCCAGGCAATTAAAAACACAGGGTGCAGGAAAGCCAATTACCTACACACTCTTAGTGTTCTCATCTGGCTGCATGAGGTAAGGTTTGTAAAACAAAAACTAATGTCTTTTTCATATCATTGTTAATTTTCTTAGGCATAAGCAGTTAGTAACTGTCCTTTTTTAATGGGAAAAAAAGTGTAGAGAAACAATTATAATGACAGTTCTACTCTGGAGGAAATTGCTGAGGTGTAAAAATTGTAGATATTTTTATTACACTTCACTCACATTCTTTATCAGTCAGTTACAAAGCCCCATACCATACAAATGTATGATATGTAACAGATACAGGTGGAACACACCTGTCTCCAAATTCAGGTTTGGATCCCATAAGACAAACAATTGTGTGAGTAGATTGTTACTGTTTGGAATTAACTCACTAAAAGGACCTTGGATAACCACAAATTAATACCTTAAATACAGAACCAGAATCAAGAAAATCAGCACATGACAAACAAAGCGAAGATGCAAGAAGAAAACTATGCATTTGAAAAGAACAGGATACATTTTGGTTTTCTCTTTGTTTCTTTGGTTATGTCCTGAAGGACTGAAAAGGAGAACCTCAGATTCATGACCATTCATTCAAGTTATGTAGCTGAAAAAACTTCCTTGAAATTTACGGCGGACTGTCACACTGCGATACAAATGGAATAGTTAGTATGCCTCTGAAAATGCAAACCTACAGTTTACTCGGAATTAAGAAGGCTTTTGACCTATAAAGCTAAATTTCTTGAACTAAAATGATTTCCACAACATTCCCAGCCCTTCCCTTTAGAATAAAGCCCCTGAGAGCAGATTGGAGAAGCAGACAAATATAACTCCAGGAGGCACAGACAGACTGCTGGTTGACAAGGGACCTACACCTTAAAGAGGTAACAAGCAGCAAACGTGTAGGAAGAAACTGAAACTGCCTTAATTATGTTGACAAAACACTACTTAAGCTCTTGAAGTCCTAATATCACATTAAGGGAAAAAGGTCAATATGTGTGACCAAACTGCTTATACAGATGGAAGAAGGGCTTCTATTCCCTAGTTATTTTACCCTGTGCATAGAGTGGAATTGATCTGTTCTAACTGACACCTACAGGTGTAAAGAAACACTCATGACAGAAATGGTAAAGGAAATCAATCTTGGAATGTGTTTAATGAGACCAGCAAGCCGGCAACATGATAGGTGTCAGGTTTGCAGCTACACATTGAAACAATGACAAAATGCTGTTAAAGATGACCATTCCCTGAGGGAGTTCAACTGCAAGAAAAAAGGCAAAGACTGTGATCCAGCTGGGGGAAAAGAGGGCTTCAGGTGAGTCCTGCAGCTTTGCTTGGGAAGTGTCAGTAGCCACGTGCAAGTGCAACGCTAACACAGAGCCAGGGCTCTGAGCAGGAAGGATATCACAGCAGCACAAGGTGAGTCTGAAATAAGGACAGAGCTGCTTCCACACAAATTTGTGCCTCACTTTAAAGACAAAGAGGAAGCTCCTCCACTCCCTGTCTTCCTATCGCGCACTTGGAATCCCAACTCTCCATCTCTTCTCCTGAGAGCTTTTCTTGAACTGTGTATAGTCAAAGTCTGAGACGCCAGACCTTTGTTGAAAATAAAACATATGACAATCATATCTGGTGGTTCTCTTTCTTATTCTTTAGAATGCTTCCAGGTGCAGGGACTGAAGTGCTGTTATCAGATGAACATGTCTTTAAAATATCTACATTTTCTGACTTTTCCCAAACATCTGTGGTCACTAGACTCAAGTATTTGTCTCTTCATAGGAATGATTTCTTTCAGTCTTCACCAGTAAGACCTTCTCTGCTTTGCACAAGATTTCCGTGAAAGACTTATCCTTTTCCTGTGCTGTCCTCTCCCTAGCCAACACTCAAATTCACCTTGTTCTGAGATAGTGGCCACTCTTCATGTATAAATGTCCTGTACCTTCAAGAAGCATTTACCTTCAAGAAAAATGTATTGTGTTTAACAGGGTAACAATGATGTAATGGAGAGAGGTTGCTGCTGGTGATTTTACAATATCATATTGAGGTATAATGTAAGAACAAAAGCATGACAATAATGTAATACTTAAAGACAGTCACGTAATTTTTAATTTCTAAAAATTATTACGAAATACTAAGGAAAAGAACTAAAATGAAAGAAAAAAAAAAAAAGGAATTAAAGAAGCACCATAATGAAAGCCCAAACTGATAATTAGTACGCAGAAGAGATCAAAGGCCTCAATATTAAAGGCATTGCCTTTGTTCTGGGACAGCCATTTGAACACTTTATGGACTGCGAAATCTACATGAATAAAGCTTAACATTGGTGTGCAAATCTGAAAATGACCTTGCTGACAAATTTTCTGAAAAGATCATCTCGACAAGAGCTTTAGTAGCCACCAAGAATACAAAGAAGATAAGTGATTTTTCATGCCTAAGAGAACAAGCATTTGCAAGACACAAATATTTGGGTTTACATGGAAAGTGCACCCTAGGGAAAAAGAAACAGGGGCAAATTTTTTAAGCAACCAAAAAACACCAGCATATACACTACCAGCAGTTGAGTTCTAACAAAATGTATTACAGGATGAAGCTTAAAAAAACAGAGGAATATAATCTATGAGGAAATCTAAGGTTTGGTAAAATACATTAGGGCCAGATAAGATCCACTGAGAGCCGAAATCAAGTTCTTTCTGTCTACATGCTTACAAATCCTAAGTTGTCATAGCACAGGAAGTCTCCTGAGTACTTGCAAACGACAGCAATGTTTCCTTCTTGCTTTCCAATAGTAATCTTTTGTAAATACCTTGAGCAATTGAAAAACTGGGGTTTTTTTAAGTTTGCATCTCTGATGTGTGCCTCAATTATGTGTATAATTTACTGAAGGAGGCCTGGAACACATTCTATATTGATCACCTGCAAACATGTCACAGTTCCATATCTACCTTCATAACCCTCTTTTCTGCATTTCCTGTCAAAGATCTTGCAAAATGTATTGAGAAATTTTCACACTGACTGACAAAAAGGCCTATTTCATTCTCCAAGATCATGTTTTGCCACCATATATGTAGTAGCCTTCGCTGAAATAGAGTCATTAAGCAAACAGATGAACAGAGTTTTCCTCATGCATTTGCCTTTAGAGCATTTTAAAATATTAGGCAACAAAGTATGAAGCTTATCCTCTAATTCAAACACCACAGAGGAAATTTGTAAAGGAAAATCATCTCAATTCAAGAAACAGTAAATAATACTTAAAGGAAAAGTGGCTTTATGATGTAGTTGGCATACTGAGTCAACTTCCAGCAACTACTGTCAGAGGCTACCATTCATGAAAATACTTTTCAGGTATTGCACACCTAGACTGTGCTTCAATCTGAAAGTGATGAGATTCAACAAGTTAAGTCCTGAAGGAAGCAAAGATGTTATGCAGACACACCAAAAATTACTTACCAGTTTGTGCTCCAAGTAACTGCACACTGCCACAACTTTAAAATAAAGTGGTAGCACATTCAGGATCGCTGAAAATTTGAGAATCGGTCTTTCAGTTGAGAACGCCCTCAAAAATACAACTGAACTTTTCTATTGAATTTCCCATAACAACCATACTTTCTGATGAAGCGCATATTCTTGTTTCAGCAGGGAAACCCTGTAATGAGTCCTTGCTTTGAGGCAAAAGTTGCTGCAAAGTTTCTCATCTTTATTGAAGATGAAGTGTCTACTGATTCAAAATTATGTGAAATTCAGACAGCTGAGTGAAGTTTTTTTCTGAAATGAAAGCTTCATCTAAACCCTGAACTCAGAAGGTTTGAACTCACATTACTCCAAAGCTCCCATCATAATGTCATTTAAACTGCTGTCTCGAGATGAGTAGAAAATGACACGAAGCTAGGAGACTGACATTCTCCAAACCCCTACTTAATCTCCTGAATAAATGTTTCATCTAAATGTTGATCTTCACTTATGTCTGATCTCTAACTGTTAAGAGTTAACTACTTAAAGAATTCCCTATATTAATCTACTTTGCCAGAGCATTAAAAAAATGCAAACCTGTCTTTAAGAAGTAAACATGGAAATGGAAATTTTTTTCTTATTATAAGCAAAATTTAGTATAAGGATTTCTTACCTGGTATGCTTAAAAAGGGCTAGTAATTAGGAATCAGATCATGCACCTTACCCTTACAATCTCTTTTTTTCCCGCCAAAGTCAATTATACATGAGATTCTAGTTAATTTTACACTGAAAGCTTCCCCCATAGTCAAGTAAAAACAAAAAATCATACAAGGATTGACTTCACTGAGCAGTTACTGGAGGAAAAACACTCCATGTGGTATTAATTAAAGCCTTACTTTACACCAGCATGGGGAGCCTTTAACCAAAAAAAGAAAAGATGAAAGTAGTTTTAAAAAACGAGAGGCTGAATTCCTCTCCCTTAATGCTGAGCCAGCATGATATTTATGTTGGGTTAGAAGGATCAAGCAGGCTATAGCTCAGGTCTGAAATGCCAAAATAATAATGAAATAAATCAAAAAGGTCCATATCTTAAGTCTACTTCAAAACTTGTAATGATTTTCTGGGTTTTGTATGAGTCCAACAATGGCTTAGAAATTTTTACTGATGGAGGCAAATGCATTAGGAGGCATGTGAGACAAAGCACTTTAAAGATATGCATGTGTCCAGCGGCTGAATTCACTCATTATTACAACCAAGTCAATGAGAAAGATGGGCAACTAAGATCATTTATCTATTTCTTACTTATTATGATACAGACACGCTGATACACAACCTCATTATTACTTTCAGCCGTCTGTAGTAATAGCAGGATTGTCCAGACTGTGGAACCTAATAGTGTAAAGGAAGCACAGCTCACTTAAGGAAGGAGGAAAGATACCCTTCTATACAGGTAAAAAGTTTTCAATTTAATAAGAAAAACTAATTTAAAATTTCATTTTTAAGAAAAATTCTGGCAGATATGACCATCTTTAATTATAAAAGTAGTAAGCAAATAAGAAAGTAGAAAATCCTATCCCAAGGCATTAATGGATCAAGAAGACATAGGATCCAAAGCTACTGCTGGTGTGCTACACCTTGACTCAGCCAGTGAAGTTGTCAGCAAAGCTAACTTTTATATAATAAAAAAAGGGAGAAGGCAGCTGGGCTCTGTGAAATGCTTTCTCAGCACCAAGCCAGGTACTGACTGCTAAAGTATTTGATGCTCATTTGATGGATGTATGGTCAAATTACATGCCAGTAATTCCTGCTGTCATAGTCCTCAAAATCTAACCCAGTACCAGAGACATTCAAGGACAAACATGATGGTTCCTTCTACCAGAAAATATGGAGGGAAAAGACCAGCCAATAAATTTCTGGATCTGCAAGCCTCAGCTGAATTCCTTCCTTTACAAAGCCACATGCAAAGGACTTCAGGATATGAGAGAAACAACCCAAGAGAAAGATGGAATATACAGCTGCAAACAGGCCTCTGAAAGGAGGAAGGAGAGCATGGTAGATGAGAAAAGACAGAGCACTGAAGTGGAAATTACCATCATGGAGTTTTCCACTGTAATTTTCTCTGATTCTAAAACCAGCAAAGGCCCCTTCCACAAAAGTGAGATTACCTTGTATTGGTCATAAGATCTTACAGCTCAAGAACTCACATCCAGCTGTGGTTGCTTTTTGATGACATGGAGAAACAACCATAGAGGAAGCCTCTAAAACAGAAATCTTGCCTTTTTCTAAATCATGAAATAGCAACAGCCAGGGAATTCACATGCAGATGACTATTCTGAGCACACATGATCAAGCAAAATTTCCCAATCTCAGAGGAACACTTTGCAAACACAGCTTTCTTTTTAAAATCATCCTGACAACATAGAAACAACTGTTTAAAGTTCCCAGACCTTTAAGAATGAAATCTAGCAGTAAGAATTTGAGGCATTTCAGAATTAGAATTTTAAAAAACTCTTAATTTGGAAGACAGGCAAGGCAAGAGGATGAAATGGGAAGAATGGTGAATTCCTTCCCATGGCAAATGTCTAATCACTGTATAGCAGAGAGAGCTTTCCTGCAAAATTAAACATAGTTTCATCTTTACAAGGTAAAAAGTAACATGCAGGGCCTTCTTTTTTTAGCTAAAGGAAGGAAATGAGAAATTCTAGCTTTAATCTGAAGCGACTTAGCTTTGGAAAAGGATATTAAGACACTGGGATAATAATTAAGAATCTCAGCACAGAAAGCTCATCTTCCTGTTTTAAAACCAGCAAAACTTCATTCCCTTCCTTGGGAAAGTTCTGATGTATTTTACATTAATTGTAATGGATAATGGACACTTCCATCAGAATGCCTCTTCATTCTCTTTTCCCCCCAAAATTTTAATCACAGAATAATCTGAGCTGAAAGGGACCCACAAGGATCACCGAGTCCAAGTCCTGGCTCTGGAGAGGACCATCACTAAGAGTGACACGATGTGTCCAACAGCACCATCCAAACACTGCTTCAACTCAGATGGACTTGGTGCTGTGACCACTTCCCTGGGGAGCCTGTTCCAGCGCCCAGCCACCCTGTGGATGAAGAACCTTTTCCTAATAGCTAACTTCAACCTCCCCTGATATCTTCAGGCCATTCCCTCAGGTCATCAGGCATCACAGATCAGTGCCTGCCCTTCCTCTTCCCCCCATGAGGAAGTGGTAGATTGCTATGAGGTCCCCTCAGTCTGCTCTCCTCTGGGCTGAACAGACCTCAGCTAGAGGATCCAGGACATAAGGACAGCAAGGGTTTAATAAGGACTGGATTTCCTTTCTCATTAAGATTATGCAAGCATGATGAAGTATGGCAGTAGATGCCTTCTGGACAACACAAGAAATTCCTGACATGCTGGAATGCTCAATAAAGTGTTGCAGCTCCACGGTAGTTGGCACTGTTATCCATTCATCTTTCCTATTGTAAAATAGTCTATGAGACAATTAAAGAAAAACTGATAAAATGAAAAATGGCAGGGGGAAGAAATATTTAAGAAAGCTAAAGAACCTGGAGAAGAAGGAAAAGCTAAGACATAGGTTTCAGACAAGAATCATAGATCCCTGTTTTGTGCAGAACTTGGTGCTTTTGGTTTAAGTAGTATTGGTATGAAAATGCCTAAAAGACAGCTCTTCTCAAGAGTCTCAGGTTCAGCCATACCAAGGCTGTGAATGCCTGATAAGATGGAAACTGAAAAATGCTCAGCTCTGCTAAAAGAGAAACATTTTCAGACAAGTCATATCAAAACTTTCGTGGTTTATAAGCCTTAATGGTGAAAGCTTACATTCCTGTAGCCTATAAATATCAACAACTTAGAGAGGAAGCTGTGGATAGATACCATTTATTCAGGTGTATCCATTGCCCAAGTTGCATTTCCAGACAAAAGTGCTTTTTCTGGAATGGACTACCAGTCTTCTGCTTCTACATTTATCCAAAAAAGAATGTGACAAAAAGTCTTTAGTAAGCTAAAAATAAGCTGATTTTGACATTTTAATCCATGGGCATCTTGCGCAAACCTTCAAGGTTAACATTTCAAAACTATGAGGGAAAGAAGTCAGCTATCTAACTTTCCCAATTCTTTAGAAATAAAGAGGATTTTAGTTTATCACTCTTTTCCTGACACAAAGAGTTGTGGTAACATACATCATACATTTTTTTATTTATAATTCATAGGTATGAATTACTACTGACAAAACACGAAACAGAATACTGGAATATTGCACTATTTGGCAATCAGGACAGAAAATAAGGTTTGTAGTTCTTGTTTTTGCAACTTGTACTTCATCCTTCTCTTCTAAAAAACAGTTGCTTGGAACAGTTTCTCTTTTTATACATGATTGCTTCAAGTTTTTCAAGTTTACAAATGTCAGTCAATATGTTTAAACAGCAAATGCACTTTACAGCAATAACAAAATTTTCAGCAAGTCAAATTTCAGTAACTGTAACTTTTGCTTCCTCTTCCTACAATCTATGTAATCAACATGCTGAAACACAACAGTATTGATTCCTACTGTAGTAGTCTGCAAAAAAATGAAGTATGATTAAGCCATTTTGAGTTTCATCTCATTTTGTCATCATTTAAATATGTCAATATGATCATTTTTATACCAAAGGCCAAAGATATCCAAAGCCTTACGAACAATATATGTCTCTTTTTTTTTAATTTAAGGAAAAACTTGATAGATTAATACTTTTTCAGGCACAGCAATATTACGTAGTTAATTTTAATTTATGCAGCACATTTCTGATTTCCCAGTTTAACTGCCATCCCCTGCTCAATCCACTCTTCTTGCCTGTATTCTGCTAGAATGCCAAGATTTCACATGATGGGCATGTTATTTGCATAACAGTGAACCTTATATTAATTCCACAGAAATTTCAAGCAAATATACTATATTCCAAATGACTTCTTAAGCATAGTAATTCTGAATTTGTTAGACTGATTATGTGAAGAACAAATGACTGATGATTTGAAGATAAAATTCAGTGTATAAATGTTGTCATCTATGACACTTCACTATGCTAAAAACACAAAGGCCTGCCAGATTTCATTGCATTCACAATTAGAATTATTACATTGTAATTCAGGTTGTGTTCTTTATAAAGATTAATAGAATGAGTTTTAACATAACCAAACCCAGGCAAACCCAACAAGCCTACCTATGCAACAAAGTTGTCAATTCAAATAAAGGTTTGTTTTCCTTTTCATAATGCAACTATAAATCATAATTGACACCTGAAAGAAAAAATAAAATACTACAAAGAATTCAAATTTCACAAGAAGCATAACTAACTCAAGAGTAACCTGTATACAACTATTTTTTTAAAAATTGGTTTTAACTCATAATTATAGCATCTTCATTTTATGGTGCCATAAGTTAATGGGATAAGTATACTCAAGAAAGCACATAGAAATGGAAAAAATATTCAGACATTAGTTTTTAAGAGCTTAAGCAAAACATCCACGCCCCAAAAAATCTGTCAGACAATCATGACCTATAATAAATATTTTGCCACATATTCAAGCATATATAAGCACAAAAGGTTAGCAAACATTAGCACATGTCCAAAGGACAATAAAAATCTCTATTGGAACCTTCAACACGGTCTCATATATGATTTCCTTGTACTGAGGTCTCATCTCTCTTATTTTTCTTACAAATATAATATAGCTAGACTACAGCAATTCATAAAAATTCTGTCAAGAAACAATATGATATAACAGAAGGACTCCAAAATAATGTCCCATTATGGAATTCCCAGTTCCCTCAGAGAGTTCCTGTATTTGCACACTGGTTGAAAAAGCATGTCCCACTGCGTACAGCTACAAACTATACCAAAACATAAATTCTCAATTTATGCAACCTATGTTAATTTAACATTTACTTTAGATATGCAAACAATACCAGGAAGATTAAAAGAGTATATTTAGGGAGACAAGAACAGAATACTGTAAGAAAAAACATGCTCATTTTCATAGAATGTTTTAGTCAAACATTTCTTTCCAATTTATCTTGTGGATAAAATTTAATGCTCTCAATGTTTTAAAAAATAGTCCATGTTAAATCATAACTGCTTTAATCAAAAATATTTCTAAGCAGAGAGACAGCAGCTATTTTAATGCTGGGTTACGGTAGACACGACATTATTTCTTTTGCAATAAATTGCAGATTACACTTTTGCAATGCTGTAAAATTACTTCACACCTAGCAATTTTGTTTCACTCGTCATCTGATACTTGCATGCATCATTTGGTACTTTTCAGCAGTCTCTGTCTAACAGCAGAGCAACTTTTCTGTGGAGTCTCCACACTAACAACATAGAACTGACTTACCATGTTCCACCCTGGGTAGAGGTAGTCTGTCCCAACAAACTCAAAATAGTGAGCAAAACCTTCTTTCAACCACACATCCTCCCACCAAACTGGAGTCACAAGGTCACCAAACCACTGGAAAAACAAAAAGTTCACATGAACAACTTTAACAACCTTTAGGAAACCATGTTTGCATATATTTCACCTAGACAAACACATTCTCCACTTGTATTAATAAAACAGTAGTTTTTACCTCACACTGAAATTCACTAACTGTATTTCTCCTGTGCTAATTAATTCAACATTACAGGATGAACAAGTTAATGAAGTAAAACAGAAAAGAACAAGCAGGGCAAAAGAAGCATTGAGGACAGTATTCACAGTGTCAAGTTTAGTTCTCTGAAGTAGATGCTCACCTAGGTTTAACAGACTAACACACACTGGACAGAAAAAGGCTTCTAACTCAAGTAATCTGATCCATTACATGGGAATTTCATCATGCATAGTGTGAATAACAAAAAACATATATATGAGAATGGGAACACATTCTCCACCCCAGACCTAAATTTTAGCATTTCTTTCTGCCTGCTCTCTGCCCACTAACATCTACCATACTACTGATGCTCCTCTCCTTGGCAGGTTTCTTAAAGAAGGCAGCTTTACACAACAATGCCAGCTCTCTGTGGGTAGGACTCAGAAGCTAAAAAGCAGGAAGTTGATGGCATTTAGACAAGAGACTAGGGTATGTGAGATACCCACAAAGGCCCAGGAAATTTCATATATGACTTAAAGGACATGAGCAGCCTTCACAAACAGCAATCAGAAGCAGAGGTATCTGAAATGGCACAGCCTACCTGTGTATATTCAAAGGAGCCCTACTTGAGCTGCCTGCTTTTCCCATTTCCTCCAGATGATTCTTCAACATCCCCACTGACTTCAATCTAATTTATCATGGACAGAAATCTCGAGGATAACTAAACTCCATAAACTACACAAGTAAATAAAGATCATCAGCTGAAAAGAGAATAAGGGCCTGAGCTGAGGGCAAGGCAGGAACACAACCTGTTCACAGAGTATACCTCAACAGACACAACTCTCATAGTACAGGACTTGCAGGTGTCAGAGGGATTTTACACAGAGCTAGGATGATCACTGGAAAACAGATGAGAACTGGAATTCATAGGAAACCAGATGTCATATATTTTATCTGCTGATGGATGGTCCTGTTTAAATTATTATTTAAATGCTTGCAATATGTAACCTGAATAATGTTACACCAGTGGTAAGAACAAAAACATTGACAGTATTATGAAAACCTATTTCATACTCTGCAGCATCTCTTCTGCCAAAAAAATAACAAAACTTTGTTGAAGTAACATTATCTTCCAGTTTTCTCATAATATTTATAAAAATTAGTTACAATCAAGAGAGATAATTTTGAGCTTTCATTTGTAAGCAAGCTCTAAAAATACAGAGAGGGAGCAAAAAGTATTCTAGAGGGAAAAACTCAGGTCAGTGCAGAGGAACTGATGCTGAAGTGTAATGAGAGTGAGGAAAGAGTGAAAGCAGAGATGGCCCATAAGCAGTTTGATGTCATGACAGCTGGCTTGTTTGAAGGGTTTGTCTGGGACCTGAATGAAAGATGTCACTTCTGAGCATGTCTTTGTGGAGTGAGAATGACATGCACAGAAGGATCCATAGTGATGTGAACACACTGGAGCTTCAAAGGACAGACTAGCAAGCAAAGACCAGACTAGCTGGAAGATTACCAGACAGCCACATAAGGTTCAGCAAACAGAATTCAAATGAAAACAATGAAGAAAAAAATGGCAATGAATGTCTCCGAAGACCACCTGAAGAATTTAGAGAGAAAAGATGAGAAGAAGTGCTAGAAGTCATGTTCATACACTATGTGAAGCTAAACTTAATGCACACTCAGTATGCATAATGTAGTTGAAGGCTATCAGTAAATTAACTCTCTACAAAGCCACTAAACATAGATCCTGATCTAAAGAACATGTAACTGAAAAGACAAAGAAATGCTAGAAATATATTCATATAGCTTCTGCAGAATTTAAAACAATAAAATGAATATAACTTTCATACACCAAGAAGTATGGAAGCTAAATTCATACCAGAGTAGGCTGCTTAAATGATTTCTAATGACTAAACATAACAGCATTTATTATAACAGAGTTTATTTCCTGAATTACAGGAGTACTACTGAACAAATATGATACCAGTGGTACAACTGTCATTTTGAACTATGACTAATCAGAGAGACTTTTAGAAAATAAAGGTTTTAAAGTCCATAATACTTCATCCTGTAATTTGAATTAATAACATTAATTTATGGTGCTACAAAAGAGAATTTCTTCAACTCCTTTTTGAGTTTTCTGGGTTCATTTGTTAATGATACATTTAAAATTATTTGTTTAATTATCCACCTAAAGGAAGAATTGTTTTAAAGGCATTAAACCAGTATGTGATATCAATATGACAATGTAGGGAATTCGCTTAACTACTTTTGAACAGTATCAGAGAGAGTTATGGATGTCAGAGACAGAGCAGTACCCAGAGGCTGTAAGCAAGAAAGCCAAATTTTCCAGCAGAAAGGTGCTATTATCTTCCTAGGTGTTACATGTCTCAAAGGAAAACTGTAATTAAATTTCTTTAAGTAATTATTTATTTATTTATGTATTTGACTACAGGCTCTATCTCCCTGGAGTGAAGACCATCACTTCATTTTGAAATGTATTGATCACATAAATTTCTATTCTCCTTCAAGTATTATGTTCAACCTGATATGCAGAAAGTACTTAATTTACAGATACACTGAAAGGACACTCTTTTCTATACATTTTTTTAGAGATTATTTAAAAAAAATGTTGATTTAGAAGTTTTTAATTTTCTTTCTGCTTTCATGCTTCTGTAACTCAATCTGTCACACCAAGTTTTGTGCTCAGGTGGGAAAACTATCACAAAAAATCATGATGCATAAATTCAAATGACTCTTTCTTCACAGGCTATAGGTGGAACTGATCTATGATATGCAAATAAAACTGATTACTACCTTAAAAGAATTATTTTAATAAATTATGGTAATGATTTCAGGCTATCAAATTAAGCTGGTGGAAATATATGTGTTTTGACCAACTCATCTTTTGGAGCTTGGAGGACAAGATTTTATGCCAAAACACTTATGACCAATTTTCTTTTTAATTAAACAAAAAAATATTCTGAAAGAATACTCAAGCTGAAATATCAAAAAATAGCACCCTACAAAACTATTGAACCAACACTACTGAAGTAATTTTTATGCATCTCTCCCAACACGTGTACCTAAAATACCTGGTCAAACATGAGAAGTCAGCTATGAAGAAACTGGACATGAAATCCTTTCTTACACACTTTTTACTTGGCTTCTAGCAACCACTGAATTTTTCCTTTTGCAGCACTGTCTCTCATTTTTATCTGTCTTGAGCACTGTGCTCAAGCATTAATACAGAGCAGGTTTGGTAATTACAATTCTTAAAAAGTCAAATCTAAAGGCAAGAATCCGGATTTTTAATGTTCATCTGGTTTCTCTAATCTTGGAAACATTAGCAAAGAAATTGCTGTGTTACTCTAAGTAACAGGTCTCTCATACAGATCAGTTTACTACAGGCTCAGATATGTTCCATAAATCTTGAAGTCATGGATTTAAAGTCAGGGAAACTGGACAATGACACAATTAAAATAAAATTTAAAAAAAAATCCACACATATTTTAGAAGAGTTTCATTTTCCTCTTCCCTGAAATCTAAAAAAAAGCCCCAATAAATAAAAACCAAAACTGGCAATGTGGATTCTAGTTTTGCTTGTGCCAGAGAGAATTTGGTTAATTTTTGTTATTCTGTGTGTAAAAATGAGTGAAGGGTAAGAATATTAATGCATCACCTCAGGCTAACAGGTGATATGATGCACAGCCAAAGACAATGAAAAATGCAGTGAATAAATAACAATTAAACAGCAGAGGCAAGAGATCCTGGACCTAACCTGGTCTTGGTTCAGTACATTTTCATCTAAGATTGTATCATTTAGAGCTCCTTGAGGGGCTTCTGAGTATGGTAAGATAAAGATAGAAAAAAGGGCTAAATAAAGACAGTGTGATGGAGATACTAGACAGTGGTATTTTTTACGTTATATTTTTTTTAGTTTTCTCCCTTTAAACTTTATTTGCAGGTGAATAATCCATATTCTGTGTGACAATTCTGCATCCAAAAAGTAGAAAAAATGGTCGTTTAACTTCAATTTTTTCTGTCTTGTCTAGCTACCCAGTGAAGTAGCTCAGCAAATACCTAATCTGCATGTACTGAAACAGAACCAGCAGCAACAGGAATAGAGGAAGCTACTTTTAATTAAGCAAACAGCGCTGGAAGTATTATCAACATGGACATCAAGTAAACCTCCTCATATCTGCAGTTTTACGGTCACTTAAATGCACTTTATGATCATATTTCTACCTTAAAATAAATTCACCTATAGTTTTTGCTCACATCATGATCCTCTAAAATTCCCACAACAATGTAAAAAGGCTTCAGTGTCTATGAGAATTAAATAAACAAACTTGGTCAGTTACTGATGTGATAATTGCCCATATCTGAAGTACAAATTGCTCTGGAAGCAGAGGAAATTATCAAAGCAGTGCAAAGAATAAATGGAAGTAATGAAACTATTTCAGAAAAACCAAGACTTAAGGTGAACACTTGGGAATAGTTACTTAGTATCAGATTTAATCAAAAGCTTTTAAGGGAAGCCATATAACCCTGTAATCAGGAGCACAGAACCCGGCACTACAAACACATCACGTGGAAAAATCCAATACTCACAGGAGCTGGGACTTGATGACCTAATGTATGTTTTCCACACATGGTTCCTAAGGCCCTGTAATTTTTCTAGCTGACTGTGTACTACTCTATTGCACTGCACAGTGAAGAGCTTATAGCAAAATCAGGTGATAGTATCAAGATCAAATCAGCAGTAACTTTCAATAAAAATTTCCTGTTTTAGTTGAGGACTTCATATTCATTGACCAATGAGAATTATTTTCAGGTTCATCTCCCAAAACGCCATTTCAATGACTTCCTTTCACATGGTACTTTTTATTTGCAGAAAGTGTTAAGAATTTGCATTGCCTTTAAAGAATACTGTGTAAATTCACAGATGTAAGCCATGGTGATTACACAGTAGGATTTCATTCATTTTAACCTGAAGGCTATGATTATGCCTCTTATGAGTGTAAGAAAGCGTTTCCTGCCCCTGTAGCAAATTTCTTCAATAACATTTGCATTCAATTCAGTATTACTAACACTTGTAATGTGTTTAGCTTGAGATAAGAAGATGGGAAAAATGTAAAATAAATTGTAATATGGGTTTATTATTTTAAGTTTTCTTATTGACACAATAGTTTCTGTAAACATAAAGACTCACTTATCCACTGTTGGTGAACAGAGAGGGTCAATACCAAACTGGGAAAAAAAACCAAGAAAGAGAAAATGGATATATGTATATACCACAGAAGACAAAGACTACTACTAAATTGATTTCAGCCAAAATATTTTTTGACATGAACATGAAACTTAGCATGAATCTGCTATCAACAAGTTTATTCTACATACCAGTAACAAATACAGTGACACACAAACACACAGAATATACTGCTATGGAAGACAGAGAAGCTGTTTATTGCTACCAGTTTTCTCTTCTAACCCCATTTTGAGTCTTCACAGCTTCTGTATTGGAGGGATTGGTCTTACAGACCTCCATGTTCCATGGATTCCAGCTACAATAGAATTCACAGCCATTCATATGTACAATACAAATTCATTTTCAGTTCTGAAAAGCACATGCTTTCTGACATTAAGCTCAAGTATGTGAACACCTTAAATACCTGATGACATAGCTCATGTACAATGACCATGGTGACATCCAGTAGGTATAAAATAGAAGAAATGCTTGGATCTAGCAGTATCCTTTGCTCCACGAAAACACTCAGTCCCCAGTTTTCCATAGCAGCATATGGATGCTTAGGCACAGCCAACAGATCTAGAAATAGAAAATATATATGTTAACTCCTTGTGGGAGCTACTATGCTGAAGAGCTATTGTAAGAAGGACCACAAATCATCACTAAAAGCATTTTATATAACATACATGGGGAAAAAAATGCACTCTGGTAATATTTCTTAGGAAACATTAATAAAGTATTCATTTTTATCTTATGCCACTATCTGCTCACAAATGATAACCATGTTATTTATGTAATACAATACTAAGTATTTCTAACGAAGCTTTTTATACAGAATCCAGCTTATTTACAACGCCTTGTTGATTTACTTCTGAGTTTGATACTGCTTCAAATGTTTACTATACCATATCAGCACAGTAACACAGACTCTTACTACAAGCATTTTTTAATCTTTTCATTAAAGCAACTCCTTTATGAACATCTTACACATCAAACTGTATGCAATGACTGACATTTAGGGGTGCACTGAAGAAATATCGTTTCATAACATCAAGAAAAATGGCAAACTGTTCAGAATCCCCAGTTCTTACTGAACAAGGCATTTTACAATGTACACTGTTGCTAGCATGCATCCTCTGGGAGCAAGACTGCTGACAGCCACCTCTCAGCCCTGCCAGCTGGAACAATGGAACCATATGCAACTTAAGGAACTTTAGTTCAGTTTTGTATTTATTAAGTGAGAAAATATTAGGAACAATATGGGACGGTCCTTCATCGAGTAAAAAAAAGCACCAAGGAATCTGTCCCAGTGGCATAAGGCTGAACAACTCAATACTACAATACATGTCTTCTAAAAATCTTACTGCCAAGATTGAAAAGGAACTAAATTGACTACCAGTCTGGAAAGAAATCTAAAATTGCAGTAAATTTCCTTAGGTTCAATATAGGTTCGTAAACGAACCAATACACAATTCTCCTTCATGGCAAAAAATTTCTGAAAGAGCCCAGAAACAAGTTGTTTGTCTATTTGAAGCCCAGTACAATGCGTGTGCAAATCAGACAGCATTCTGGAAGCTGCAATGTGACATCAGCATGGTGCTCCCTCCAGTCAAACTAATTAGCCTGACTTCTTAATTAATTAGCCTGGCTGCCACACTCCTCCCTCATTTGCCTCTACTTCTTCTGCTTCCAAAGCTAGTTCATTGGCAGTTATCACAAGTCTGTCTAGGTGGTCCTTCACTGGGTGACTTCCTAACATGAACAAGTGCAATTCTGACCTAATTATTCTAAATAACACTATAAATTGTATTACAGCATTGACACTTCTCCTAGGTTTGTCTGTTTTGGCTTGCCGATGCATGTGCTGGAATTGGCTTGGAGAACAAACAGACTGCAGAAGTCCTGCTCCAAGATTCAAAGGAAGTTGCCACTGAAATACTGGGAAATGAGAATTTAGGCATATTCTGGCATTCCTAAAAAAGGCCTGCTTTAAGAAGCATAAAAATACCAGCCTCCTAGTGAATTCAAGGCAAGTCTAGTAGCTACTTCCCAATACATGCAGAAAACATCCAAATCACAGAGACACACTTCAAATGTTAAAAAATAAATATTTTATAGAAAAGCAAACACTAGAACACAAGTCTAATTAAAGAAAAAAAGGAAAAATCCAAAACATGGTGCTCAAAATAAGGCATGTGAGTAAATTCAAAACTACATGTTTTCCTTTTCTTCTTCGGTTGAAGCTTGAACTGTACTAAGTTTTTAGAATAACTGCAATTTTTTATACATTACATGCAAAACGAAAAGCTCCTGTCTGCTATACAAAGAAGGAATAGGGATGGGGGTGAAAAAGAAGACACAAACATTACCACGTGGAATCAATGAAGTTAATGGTAAGTTTTCATTAACATTAAACAGGGATCTTTCACATTCTCAACTCTGTAAAGGAAGCCATAACTTCTCTTATATCAATTAAACTTTCCTCCAAAAGGTGTCTTCAGAAGATGAATACTGTTCTTATTTACCCCAATTAAGTTTCCAGCACTTCCCTTTAAACACAGAACAGAACAGGCACAAAAGTAAAACCAAGTCCCTATTTTTCACTGGTCCTTTCAACTCTTTATTCTCCTTTGAGTTCATTTGTAGTTTTTGGTCTTTCTTTCCAGCCAAAATGGATAGATTTTGTCAGTGTCATCCAGTAATAAACTGAAATAACTCTTGCAGAACTGGGAAACAAGGGTGAGGTCTCACACTAAACACATTTATAGGTTAATTATAGACTGTCTTTCACTGTTTGTGTCATTGTTATTGCTTTTCTGGTTTGGACTGATACTTCACAGCACTGATACAGCAACAAAACCTTCCAATCTGATGGACAGATAAGTGCCTTGCAGGAAGGCAGCCACACAGGGATATTTTAAATCACTTTCATCCAACATAGCCCCATTTCTCTGCAAACCTGAAAAGTCCTTTCACGCACTGGCTACTGCTGAAAGGGCTTTTTTGAAGAGAGAAAACAAAACGTATTAGATAACCCTGTCAGTTTCCAGAATGGTAATCCCTGCAGGTGACATGAGCATACCAATAATGTTGAGTGAGTATGAGCACACTATCATTTCCTAGTACAGAGACTGATACACTACACTTTAATCCCAAAGAGACTTTCTTAATCTTCACTGACTGCCAGAATGGTCTCTGAAAATACTCATCGTCATGAAATTTTTTGCTTCTTATTGTCTACATCTAAATTCTGAATATCCAAGTCTCATTGTTAATTTTTCAGTGGCTGGTCTTTGATAGCTTCAAAAATTTCCACAACCTTTAAATAAAATTCCAACCACGTCTAGTTTTGTGGTAAAAGACACAATAATCTATATCTTTCTCTGGGGAGTAATAAACGCTTCATTTCAGAGGAACAATGTGTGGTGTTCAAGTCTCAACATGAGAATTGGTACTTCCCTGTTTATCACACCATATTAGAGCTCTGAGCAAGGTATCCTATGATTCTGGAGGTGACATCTGTTAAGGTTTTAGTATCATTTTTAAGGAGTAAGGTACAAAGGGAGGAGTGATAATGCACATTTTGATGGAAATATCATTCAACATATTACTGCACAAAAGTGTTCTGCACTAACTGCAAACTGGGAACTACTGAATATCTAACAGCTTGTGTACATGCTGCATCCAGTCACTCTGCACACTATTTAATTAAATTCTTTGTAAAGCACTTGTGAATGTTTGATTATGTGGATATTGCTGGGGAAATAGAAGTGTGTGTTATTGCTTGTAGAGAATAATATCCTCATGCGTCATAAAACTGTTACTTGAGATTTCCTGATACGGCAGTGCAGAAGTCCCATGCAGTGCTGGAATAATAAAGGGTTTCTACCTCCTGGCCTCCACAGAAACTAAATTCATGACCAACAAGTAAAAATTATACATCTAAAATAAAATCAAAAGACAAAAATGTGTTGGAGCTTCACACTAACATGCTATACTGGTACAATTATTTGAATAGAAGGACAGCATTTGGATTACATTAATAGATTTAATAAATTTTTAAAAATCTATTTCTGTGTCACTTTGATGAAAAAGAAATTAAATTACAAAAATTGTACATAGCTCAACAACTTGTTTTATTTCCAAACATTTAATTAAGGCATCATAACTATGTGAGCTTACATCAAAATATAATCCTCTGATATTATCAGCAAGCTATCATCATACTGCAAAATAGAAATTAGCAATTTCACACCTAAGTTGGCCACAAAGAAAATACACATTTGATGGGGATTTTTTTATCTATGAACTTAGTATCTGTGCAATTTGTACAAATGATACTGTTTTTCAATCTTTGCCACTCAGTCACGGTATCTTCTAGGTTCTGTTAAAAACCATTATATTCCCCAAAGCACAAACTGGGAACATCATTCTTACTTTAAATGATAGCAAGGTTAGAACAGAAAAGGATTAAATGCAAAAAGATCCAGCTCTCTCACGCAGAGTGCCATGGATCTGTGGGGCCTTTCCCCCCCGCCCTTTACCATCCTACTCTCTTGCAAACATCAAAGCATCTTCTTCATCACGGTGATTCTACTACATTTAACCACCTCCATTTGAAGCTGGACAAGGATATTGCACCCATGCATACATCCTCACTCTACATATAAATATGAGCGCATGAATAAACACCAACAGACATCCACATTTACTAACATTATGCACTGCAATATTATTTGTTTTAGCTGTTGGTTGCAATGTAACCAAGGGCTAGATACTCCAGAACATATGACTATTAAATTTCTAATACTCATGACAGAAGTTAAAAAGCACTAAAGGGGAAAAAAAAACTAGATGTATGAATTATTTCTGCACATTTTCTGTTAGCATACAGGACAAGTCTCCCAAATAAATAGCTGAGACCCTTGAAACATCACAAGTTGTAAATGAGAACAAAGTGAGAGACAAGAATTTTCTGTCAAGCATTTTTACACATACATTTTCCTTAATAAACCCAGGAGGCATGCAGGGATAAACTATTCACTCCATGAACTCCATGTTTTTTCCTTATTATCCCTACTTTTATTACAAAAAATGACAGACACTACAAAAATAATTTGAATTTATCTATGTGCCTCTCACAATGTTATTTTAATTCATTTCTTCAAAAACTTTTTTCAGGATATTGGTGCAGGTATCTTGCTCTTGGGATTTCCACTTTTTTGGCAGCAAATTCAACAAGTTAAGACAAAGCATGGACTAATATCAGTTTATTTAAGTCATGCCATAAGTATGTTTTTTGCCCTTTCCTAGTACTGCATAATGCAATCAATAGCTTTATTAAAGCTCTCTAAAGGCCTTGCGCAATTTCCTAAATTAATGCTACTGTACCAATAGGAAAAAAGAACTGTTTACCAGAAGAGTGTATATTTCTGCCACTCAGATTCCTTAATCAAAGTAATTTGTTTTACTAAGTAGAAGATGCTTTTCTGTAGCACAATACCATTTCATGATTTATACAGAGTTTTAAGGAACAAGCCAAATATAAAAAGTGACAGATCTCATTAAAAAACATTAAGTCAAACAGTAGTTATTGTAAGAAATATTCAAATTTTCTACTGATAAAGTACTACTGATAATGGTACTTATAAGAAATATATAAATTAGCTGCTGATTTTTTTTTTCTGCACTGTTTGATTAGTATATGTCAAAGAAGTTTGTTCTGGAAAACCAAGTCACTTCATTATATAATTTCATCCCCTTAAAATATGTGGGGGAGAGAAGAGGCAGGCAGGGGAATGATACAATGGGATGACACACCAAAAAACCAAACATCCCAGGGTTGGTAAAAGCTCTCTCAAGCCCATATTTACCTTGAGACAGTTTGAAACACTCTATTTTCAGAAAATACTAAGTGCATGTTTCCTGAAAACTAAATCAATTCAGTATTTCACTTTTGGCAGTTAGGACTTAAATATCCTGAATTAGCTGTCTTTAAACTTAATACTATTGGTCTGCCTTGTCCCAGTACACGTTAAGTATTCAAGTACACAGAAGCCACAAACAACCTGGATGACCCTCCCACAGGAAAGCTTCAATGAATGCTTCTGTTCAGCCAAATGCTTGTTCTGGCACCCACCAGTTTTTATCTCCAGGACTATACCACCACCACCCTTCTGTAAGCTTGACGCTTCACAACCCACACAGACACTGGCCTGCAGAGTTAATGGACAGGTCTAAAAATGTTTGCTGTTATTCTGGTCAAATCAAATGGCTTGCTGCAGGCCCTGAGGAGAAATCACTACCACACAGCAGTTTATTGCTGGGGTTTTTATTGCTTCTTATTGCTGTACAAAGTATTACTTAACATTAACTGATATAAACAATGGATGGATTCTCAGAGTATTTGATACATATAGCTGATGTTTAATGCAATGTGAATATTAAAGGATCCAAGAGGGAAAAAAATGTGGGAGAGAAAGCTGTGGAGGGAAAGGAGAAAGAATATGCAGAAACACAGAAAGAAAAACTGATATGTTTTCAAGCAACTGAGCCTTGACACTGGGTGACAGCTAGTTTATAGTTTCAGAAAATAAAATAGAAATCTGTTGATTTTATTTGACTTGCATATCATTAAATTTCTTTCAATTTTGATACCCCCAGTCCATAGATCATTGCTTTGTTATTTCAAAGTATATCAAATGATTCGATGTTAAAATGAAAAATGAATGCAATTGCCCATTGAGGATGAATTGTGCATCATCCAGGTTGTATCGATCTGCACAGGAGCAATGCTTTTCTTTTAAAATAATACCTGGACAGATCATTATGAATTTCTGCTCAGTATTAAACAAGGAAAAAAAAATCTTTCACAAAGTTTCTTTATAAATATAAACTTTTTTTTCACAGTTTCGGCCTTACTTAATTCGGTGGGAATTCAAACAGGCAGCTGTCTGGCTCAAACTGGGACACAGGCTGAAATGAGCTCAGGTTTCTGTTACTCCAGATAACAGGGGTAGTACTGTATATGCATTCTCTACAGGATCTAAACAACAGACAAACAGAGAAAATACATTCCCACTCCCAACACGGAAATATCCAGAGAGAGGAAAAAACAAGAAATACTTTTGTTGCCTTCATAAATACTGTTTCTAACGTAAATACTAAGAGCACTGACATGATGGAAAATTGCCAACAGCCATTTTCCTACCACCAGAGTTAATAGAGCATGAGGATTCTATGGTTGAAAACAACACGACACTGATTACTGAGCACTATCAGTATGAACACTGCTGCAAAGAAAATGATAAGTGCCACTGCCATATTCCTTCTCTTTGCTACAAAATCAAGGTGCAGGTACACAGAAAACTCCAGAACTCCATTCTACTTAAGAGTAGTAATGAGATTTTTTTTTTTTTTCATTTGGCACACATTAAACTGATTTGCACCACAGTAATAAAGAGATTAATGTCTGCATATGTACAACACTCTATATACCAAGATTTACCTCTTTTACGTTTGCTTTAAAGTGAGATAACATTCACAGGTGATCGGCACAGTTTAATAGGGAAAGTAGAAATAGGAATTTTGCAAAGACAGGCAGTTATTTAGCATTTGCAGTATCTTACATTTCACCTGGAGAAAAAATTACAATATACCCAATCATATTCACTAAATCTGAAGGCAATGTTTTTGTGAGGAGTGTATCTATTTATTTTCTTTTCCAGAGTAAGATGAAGAAATGCGAATGGACTGTGCTGTATAGCTCCTGAGATACTGTTTTTAGATCTTGCTGTGTATCCTAAGTCCTAGAATAGAGTTTATCTTACATTCTTATGCAAATCCTTTTGATATAGTAGATCAGGATAAAACTTTACTATCTCAACACTAAAAATAGTAATCCATTCATCACTTTATTTATTAAATTTTGTTAATACAAGAATTAGTATCATTCTATGACATATCAAAATAAAAACCTATCACCTTTAATTTTAAAGAAACACAAGTAACAGAGGACTCACTTTGTCCTCATGCAAGTCCAAACTCTCTCCTTCCCACTCATAGCTAAGGATGCAACCATATAAACTAAGTCTTATCACAGAATCCATATTCACAAGAGGCTCAAATTACACCCTGATGAATTAGAATACAGAGGTCTAAGGTGAACTTCTTTATGCATTTAGACTTCCTAGAGAGATTTAACTAAGTGAATTTACTACTTCACTCTGCTACCTATCAGCATGGGCACAGCCTGCCAACCATGTGCTGTGCAGCTACTCCTGACAGGCCAAAAAGTCACAGTTAAAAATCACATATGCAAGACTGTAACAGAAAAAAAATCATGCCTCTGCACAGTCACCCTGCATTTCCCACAGTAAAATGCAGCACCAAGATCTGAACCATCAAGAAGCTTCACTTTCCTGCTGCTGGAGAGCTGAGTGGTGGGCTCCACCCTGTACCCACGCTGTTATGCAGAGGCAGGCAGTAACATGTCTCCAAATAAAGAGGGTCTGTGCTTAAGCATCTGGGCCCAGACTTAAGCCCACATAGTTATCTGAGGGGAAGGGGGAAATAATTAAAAGAAATCAAAGAAATTAGCAAGATGGAAAAGCAGAATAGCTTCACCACAGCTGAAAATCTCTCTGAGCATGAAAAACAATGGGAAGAGATGAAAATGGTGCTTCGTTCTGCACCTGGAAGCAACTGATACTAGTGACAATAAAGGCAGCAATTAGAAAGTAGCCTTTTTTCTGACAGTTGTGGTTCCAGACACACTACAAGTGTTTAATAGTTTCAGTTAACTCAGAGAGTAGAACCCAAACATGAAAATCTGTCAAAAAAAAGGAATACTGCAAACTGTAAAAATAAAATACCCTAGGAAAGACATATTTGTTATCTGAAGTTACAAAAGAATAGTGACATACTAAAGAGTAACCAATACCAAATGAACTGTACTTAAGTTTGGCAAGGAGCTAACCAGAACTGATAACAAAAGAGATAGGGACAGACCTGGGACAAGTATTTCAGTCAGACTCCTGACTTCCTCAGAAAAAAAGGAAAAGCAAAGCCTGGCAAACAACAGGAACCATCTAGTCCAGAACGAAGTTTACAGAGATCAGTCAGGTCTCTGACACAGAGAGTAAGATTGATAATCCAATATCCGACCAGAAAATAAATTCAAGACAGAAAATCATCCACCAATATCCCAATAGAAAATAAATTCAAGACAGAAAATCGTCCAGAGCTCAGAGAACGTGTGGAGCTGCACACAGCGACAGTCTGGACAAGCAACAGTCCTCATCAGAGTGGGGGAAGAAGTTCTGAAAAGGTGATGGATTACAGCTCTCCACTCCACCAACAGAGTGACTATACTGACAAGGGGGATGATGACAGCAACACTTACCCCTATTAGTATTTCCTTTTTACTTTCATGATACACAAATGCCCTAGGGTATGGCACTGCTATATTTTTATATTAAGCATGCCTTCTTTGTTCCCTTAAATCACATTTAAGCCAAATTCAGGTAAAAAAATCAGTCATACATTTTATCATTAACTTTCAAATCTGACAACACTGCTGAATGCTTACTAAAGTTACCACCAAACAGACAAAATCTATGTTTAATGTAGTTACACTGATCTGTACATCCACATTGAGCTGGCACTGACAAGGAGGTAATCACAGCTCAGGTCCTTGTGCACACCTTATGTTTCACATTTTTCCTATCATCAAAAAATTATTCACAAGTTCTGGTCTGAGAATTCATCTGCAAATGATGAATGTCTCACTGAGTACCTTCAGGTGCACTCCTCCATTCCCTCTGAGATCTTCATACTTCTTTGTCAGTTAAATCACAACAGGCTTTGAAATGTTCCTGGGATCTAAATGGATTTACATCTTTCATCCTCACTCCTTCTGTTTCCTCCTTTTTTGAGATGAAGTCTGTCCACTTTTCTTAATAGTGCTTGTTCACTTCCTTAGATATGCAAATATCTGTTTATTAGACTAAAAGACATCTTCCCTGCTAAACTGGCTGGTAAGCAGCTTCTTACTTCAGTGGGGGATAACAACATTTTCCTCTCATTTTAGTAATTCATTTGCATTTTTTCAGTGTCTAATATGACCTCCACCAGAGTTTACATTCTGTACTAATCTTTACTTGCACTATCCAAAGATCTAAACAAACACAATGTACACAGCTCATTGCTGACTGAGACCAATAATCCCAACACACTAGTAACAAACCACTATAGGATAACAGTGGGCTTGCAGCAACTGAATCCCACTGCAGCCTTGCTGTTCTCAAATTTACAGCAGAGTAAGACAACTGCAGAATATAACAAATAAGAAAACAAAATAGCTACATCATCCCTTGCTTTTGAACAAGGATGAATCTGCTTAAAATTGGAACTTTTTTACTGCCTACAAAAGGAAGTAATTTGAGAGGCCATTGATATCAGGTATTCCTGTGTTAGATGAATGTGCAAAATTCAGGCAGATGCCATTTGAAAAGGTTATGCATTCATCTTATGATGGCACAGACAGGGTATCAAGTTTTACAGAGTAACATTTCCTATGGGAAAAAACAGGAAGAGAAAGCAGCAAGAGGCATTCAACAACTTTAGAAAGACTGGGAAAAGGCCAAGCTAAAACCAAACACACACAAACAAAAGAAAAAAAAAACATAATGGATATACATTGGAAGTATTGTATTGGGAGTACAGAGAGCTGTTAGTGCATTGAGATGTGCAGATAGAGTACAACAGCATTATCATCATGTCTAGCCAACAGAAGAGATACTGAGAGTCCTTGGAATAATGAATTATATAACCAAACTTCTGCCAGATGTAGGGGGTTTTTAATCAGCAATTACTGTAACCATTACTGAGAAATCCTGTTTACAGACATCATAGAAGTCTGAAAAGACAACAAGAATTGAGATAAAGAGATCTCCCTGCAATCCCACAGCCAATTCAGAAACAGGATGACAGAAAACATAAAGCTAAATTTTTGAAGTACCTTTAACATGGCATCAGGGCAGTCCTCTAACAGATTCCCACAGTGGCTGGGACTGGGAGGAACCTCCAAAGGCTATCTTGTCCAACTCACCTGCTCAAGGAGGGCCATCAAGACCCAGGGTACCAAAGACTATATCCAGATGGCTTTTGAGTATTTCTAAGGACTGAGACACCACAATGTCTGTGCTCCCTGGGGTTTAGCAGATTATCTTTCCAAGTTTAGTAGTCTGTCATTCTTTAAGACTTCGTCAAACAGTTTGAATATTACCTCAAATTTAAATTAGCAGAATAGAACAAAGATCAATCAGGCCTACACAAATCCACTACAATTTACAATCTTAGTTCAAAAGAGAGTATTTTATGCTAAAGTCTGATTAAAAATATGTTTTAAATAACAGCATTTTGTACACTTTTACTAATTTATTTCCCGTAAAGTATTTTTCTGTTAGTGTGCATGTTTTACTTAGAATACTACTCTGTGTAAAGAGAGAAATTTTGTCATGGCCAAATGAAATAACTATTTTCAGTACTCAAGAGCCAGAAGAATTGCAGACAAAGAAGTATATCTACTTTTTTTCACATATTTTGCATTTCACAAATTGCAGGGTGATGACCTTAACAATTCTGTGAAACAGCTATGAAACAGGTTTACATGGTGCAGTTGTATTTGAGAGCAAACTGTTTACACAAAATGCAGTGACACGGAGAATTGAATGACCACATGAGTATCAAAGATGTGGAAGGAAAAACAGCAGTTAAGCTGAACAAGTAAAAGAAGCCATAAAAAGAAGTTTGAATAAAGTGAACATAAAGCAGACAGAAATTCAGTTCAATCAGTTGCATCTGACAGGTACAGAAGCTGAGAACCTTCCTGATCAGCCCCTGGCAACAAGAAAGATACCAAAACAGATGTAGCACATTCTTCTCCTGAAATAGCACTATTTGTCCAAGTACAATTTTGTTTATGCCCCATGTTATACCATGACATTACAAAGTCATGGAGATAGATATCTGCTCCCAGTACTACTAGCCCAATGAATATATAAACTTTTCCAATTATACAGAAATCAGAATTGTTTCCCTGAGTAGAATTCCATTCTCTGCATCACAGATTTAAACATTAAAGTTATATTAAAGTTATATTAAAGAATCATAACAAAGTTAGGTTCACAAACCTCATCAAAACTTGATAACCAATGAATAATTTACATTAAGATAATACAGGTCTCATTTTAAAATGTTTCTATTATGACTTTTCTCTGTTAGAATCATAATTTTCCCAAACCATCCTGCTTCATTATTATTTACAGAAAACACAATTTCTGATCATTCCTCTTAAAAGTAAAAATCCAATTAAAGATTTTGCTGCATCAGTGATGTTTGATGTTTGACTGAGCATACAGGCTTTTCTTTTCGGAAAATGTAAGAATAACTTGCACAAAACAAGTATTGTAATGTCTGCTAGAAGAAAGAGAATAAATTGCTAGATCTTCAGTATAATGAAAGGCACAAAAGAATGCCTAGTATGGAATGAGAATTTAATTGTCCCTGAATTTCGGAAGTCTTTTTGTTCTGACTCCTACCTACACAGGGTACACAGCTAATTCAATGTGCACTATAGAAGCATTCCTAAAGATCTTAGTAATATTATGCAGAGGACCATTGCAGTTCTGTAGTGAACCTAGTAAGCCAAGACACCAAGTCATCAAATCATCTGCACTGGAAGTATGCGAAATTCACACGGAAGACTTTGAACCAAGTTATCCTTCACACCAAAGGCAGGACCTTTTCCTCCTAAAAGACTATCAAACAGCCTGAATGAAACACTGTTTACAAGTGGATCATGGGCCCTTTTCAACACTGGAACAATATAAATCAGATGCTAGTTCAAATATAAAACAGATTCTAAAGGACTAAAACTTGCTTAAAGCAAATTATTAAGTATGTGAAAGATCAAAGTCAGCGCCCTACTGGCATCTGAGAATGCAAATGAGAGATGCAGACGAGGCTGAAGAAAAACAAAGGAGAACTGTGGGATTCTTTCTTGGTGCAAGCATTAAAAATCTACTGGTTTAAACTAAACAGCAACAATTCTATCAGTGGAGGAATCCTCTCCTTATCTAATCACTTTACTTGATGGAAGGCACATTACAGGTATTTCAATAAGAGGCCCATTTGGTTTGCTTTTTCACGCTAGCATTTTGATACTTCTCAACATCTTTTACTCCTTAGGCCAGTTTTGTTCTCTCACTTTTAGTAAACACTGATTTCTCCCCCCCGTCCCCATCTGCATTTCAAATACAGCTAAAACAAGCAAGGGTGGTTTTGCTTAACACCTTCAAAGGTGCTGAACCTCCTCTGGCTAGGTGGAATAAAAATCCACAGCTGAAACTAGCTCTTTACAGATACCCCAATCCAAATTTCTTCTTTAAAGATTCAAAAACTGTTTAAAGTAAGCCCAGTGCATTCTTCTTCAAAGATAACAGGAACGGTACTGTATTTTGTATTACCATACATAATCTCAGTACATTCCTTGCTGTCTGCACTGACTGGGAGTTCAGCTTGATGTCAGCTTGAAGGTATGGCAGTGATGGCCAAAGACAGTCTACAGAGACAAATTACTAGGGCCTCCAAGAATACCAGCTATCCTGCCAGCAAGAAAAAAATTAAACACATATTTATTAAAAAACACTTTTGTCCCTTGCCACAGCTATACGCTGCACAAGGAACTGCTATTTCATTTACAAGTGAAGAGTCAGTGTTGCAGTGACAATGAAAACTTCGTGAATGGAGTACTATGCTTGACAAAGTGATGAGGTACAAGATTATTACCTATCCTTTCAAACTTCAGCACATGAAGTAACCAATGGAAAATTTTAGAAGCATCAGACAAAAGCTAAAAAATCCCAACCATCACTTTAGAATCTAGAGGAGCACATCCTTCCATTTGGTATTTAACATTCTATAAACTCAGCTTTTTCCACAGACATTCTCTCATCATTTTACAGTAACTATTTTTTATAAAATACTAAACTATTTCATTTTTTTTTGTAATAAAAAAATATTTTTTGTAATAAAATAGCTTCAATTGAAAACAAATGTCCAAACACAATGAATTAATCGTATGCAATTGCATGCAATACAGAAAAATGCATAATTATAGAAATATATTCTAGCAACTAACAAAGAAAGACAAGGAACCCTGATGATGAAAGTTATCACAGAATTCTGCTACTTAGTCTATAGAGTATTAGTCCTTCTGACACTAGCAAAGTGTCTTTCCTAGAGATTTCAGCTCTTGAAGTGTTTTTCCATAGTCAGAGAATTGACTTGCATCAGCATGCCATCTGATTTACAAAAGTACTGTTGAAATCACAGCTAAGAGAGCACATCTCCAGGCACATGAATTCCAGTAATGACTTGGCCTGGTGAAAATCCAGGCATTCTGGCCTCCACATAACTGTCACTGTCAATTCAGCATACCTCTTCTGCCTCATTATATTTGTTAACTTGTCTCCTCTCCTAGTACTGTAATGATGTCTCCCTTCCTCTTGATCAAACTCTTTATCTTCTTTCTGACTATATTAGATTACTGCCTTTCACACCCTTAGGTACATTTGCAATTTTCTGTGTTTGGATGCTGCAAAGGAGTAAGAAAAACTCAAGAGAGAACTGAATCTCATGTGACTCCCCCAAGAAAGAAAAGTAGTTGTGTCATGAATCCTTGAAATTCTTTGGGTGCATGTAATCAAAGACCAGAAAGAATCTCTTCACCAGCCTTCCTTATGCAGAATCAGGAATTCTACCTTTCTGACACCCTGTTAGTGCCTCACACTGACATCCCAGAAACTTTCCCCTGCATCACAGTGGTACAGGTCCATACTTATACTGGTCTGGTCTGCGCAGTGATACATGGTCAGCTTACCAAGCTCATACAGGAAATTCTGTTTAGCATATTTCCAAGCACAATGAAAATTTAGACCTCTTGGTCACCCCTGTTTTCTTTCCAAATTTGAGGC